>NW_011628042.1:198694-207256 GCF_000512975.1 Sesamum indicum
CATTAAAGAAGACTAAGGTTGATTCTTTGTATCTAAGTTTATAATATATACACCACCTATGTCTTCTGTTGCAATAACTTACAAGTTTTGTCGAAGCTGATGAGTGATAAGATCAACTCAACTGTCAATCAATCTATTTTGTGTAAATGGAACAAATGTTATGTTTTCGTAGAACAATGAGAGTGTGTGTATCGCTTTGTTAATAAAGTTAATAATTCTTTTGTTTTCGATAATAATGATCGTTTGATTCAACATGAATACTCTTTTTATGCGATTATTGAAATATGTGATTCGACTATAAATACTCCATTCTGTATTCATCTAGTATGATCTTTCCTCAAAATGGGTTGCGCTAAACCTTTGGAAAATCCTTCAGCTGCCGAGGAAAATACTGATGAGATACACAACTCTGTACAAAAAAACAATAAATTTTTGTAGCATATATATAGAACCGAACTAATTCTCCAGAAATTCCATATGACTCCAACGATGTTTTCCCTTGGTTCATGAAGGGAAAAACATGAGTTGCAGCAAACATTATGTACAATAAAGAAATTCATAAACTTACAGGACTAATTAGTTAATGAACATACATACAAAACAAAATCTAATAGAGGGTAAAAATTGAAGGACGAAAAAATAATTTTCTCATGATATTTATTCACTTACTAATTTACAAATAAAATTTTTAAACTTTCTAATTAAACATTAAATCAGATATATAAAGTATATTTAATAAATGTACTAACCAAATAATATAATTGTATAGATTAATTAATAAATTAATATCAAATTCCGTACCTCAGTCTTATCTTTCCGAGAGAGTGTGTTTGTGTAACTAATGGGATACGTATGTGTGCTTCTGTGTGCATGGTGATTTCTTAAGTAAAATACTTAACTTTTATACAGGGTTAAATCCATTTTGACCCCCTGTGATATACAAAAATATCAAAAATCCCCCTATGAAATTTGTAATATAAAAAATCATCTCTATGTTATGAATAAACATAAAAAAACTCCTGACATTGCAGGAACTAATATGTTTAGTTTATGTGGTTTTAGGAGTGTGGTTTCAATAATCTTTATAATGCAATTATGAGACGGTTGGAGCCTTGTTGTCGAGCATCACTTGGTCGAACTACAGGGCGGAATAAGATCAACTCAAGATGTATATATAAGTGATCAGTCTATTTTATATGGATGGAGTGTTATCTTTTTGTACAAATTTTTACCAAATAGAACAACATATTTATGTACACAAAATTGCTAAATATAAGTACCAACTTCATTGATATTTAGAACTAGAATTCCCACAAAAGTTCTTGTCCACAAGTTTTCTAGTTTGACTTCAGCCAAAGTAGAGCACATCATGTACATAAATCCATAATGTTTGTAATTTGGTTAAACAAATCATAAAACAAGCAGCTCTCTTGCTTTACAAAATGTCGGAGCCAACACATTCATGTTGGCGGCTATTCAAGACGAAAATTCACATCCTATGCCAAAAGAAATGACCTATTTGATAACTTAAAAGAAGCTGGTCAACCTTCTACTTTATCGGATATGGATACTTCGAAGGAAGTAGAGCAGAAAAAGCTAGAGAATAGAAAATTGTAAATTCTAATTATATTAAATAATAATCATACATTTTTCACCAATCTTTTAATATTCTATTTATATTAAAACTCAAACATCCGTTCCATTTTCTTCTAAATAACTAGACATTCTAGCTTTTTAGTTATATACCAATTTATCAATTAACTCATAGCAGTTTATTTTGCAAAGTCCGTCATATTTTTATTACTATCATTCTCTATAATATTCATGTATTAAATTGTTTAAAATAATCTCATATTCTTTTATAACAAATATAATATTTCTCAAATAAGATTTTCTAATACTTCTTAAAGGAAAAATTATTTGTTTAGTCTTTTAAGTTTGTCTGTTATGAACTTTAGTCCTTTAAAATTACTCATTTTAGTTTTAGTCAGTTAATTTTTAAAATTGCTTAATTTTAGTCATTTAGCCTAATTTCGAGCAATTTCACCTCTACACAACTTTTCAAAAACAATTTGAGTCCATACATGCATCTCCATTCATTTTGCATCTCTTAACTAATGCTCTCCCAAAATTGTATAAGAGTCTAGATTTTTAAAAAAAATTATTCGTTTATATTGTACTTAGATCATTAGAATGGACTATTAGCCTTTATTATTAAAAGAGTCATAAATTAGGCTAAATTAAGGACAAAATCTATGCAAAATTTGTAGATAAATGACTAAATTGGTTGATACAAAAGACAGTTCAAGACTGTGGATATAAGTTAATCCATATACCTTTGGAAATAGAATCATTGAGCCAGAAGTGGACGAGGTCCCTAAGATGGAAGTACATGTTCTAATGATCCTCCATAGGATCAACCGATGAGAGAAAGTGCGGATTTCCACACTAATGCCACTCCAATATTTATGGGAATCAGACTAAAGGAAAATCCAGGAAGAAATGCAAAGAGAATGCCTAAAAATACACCTTAGGCAAAGACCATGCTCCAGCCCTTACATCCATACGACGCTTAACCTAGATATTATTGATTTTCGAAATACCAAGAAGTTGATAGACGAATGGGTTGCAACCATCAAGATAGCAGTAACTACCCTAGAGCTCGACAAGAAAAACTTAATAAAACTTGTTGAGTTGAGCTTGGAGGGATTTGTAAAGATCAAATGGGACAATACCCTAGAAGATACAAAAGCCAGTATCCTTGTCGGAGATTGGAAACGCCCGATAGCAGACTAGCTGGGAAGGTTTATCAAGATATACTTCATCGGATATGGATACTTCGAAGGAAGTAGAGCAGAAAAAGCTAGAGAATATGCACAGGTTCTCTTCAACCTTGAATTAAGAAGTATCTACGCAGTAGATGAATATATCTATTAGTTCCGCAAGTATTTTTTCCAAAGTGGAGTAGCAACAGAAGTAGCAGCTCCAATATACTTCCCAAAGATATGCAGTCTATGGAGGGAAATGTTGATCATACAAAGTACCTGAAGGACGACTAGATTCAGTGGCGCGAATAATGTCTTTCCTTAAAGACAAACTGAAGGATTGGTGTTATCAAGCATTCATCCAGAAGAACATGAAAAGACTGAGAGGTAAATCAAACAAACTCCTCTCTATTGTGAACAATGATTTATCAACTATTATAGGAGAATCAAGCGAGCCAAGGAGAAGGAGCGAGCAAAGTAGTGACTCCTACCCCAGGAGTTCGAGAAGATCCTTTTCCCAGCAGTGAACATGGTGGTCCAAGTCCAAAGCTAGAACATACAAATATGGACAGAGAACAACACCAACAAGGGTTTCATCCTAAGGATCTAGACGAACAGATGCAAGATCCACCGAAAGAACCCCTACAAGAAGAACTTTCGGACGAGTCCATACCCGAGTCAATGAAAGTTTCACAGACTGCAATAGCTGGTCTTGCGGAGCAAAATGACATATATCCCCCGACTGCCCGCAGAAACGTGGTGTATGACGAATATTTGAAGCCACGGATGACATCTTGGATGTAGTCTACTATGGAGATTTGGTACCCATTTACCGATTCGAAGATCTTCCGTCAAACGAAAGCGTCTATGAAGAAGAGATAGAAACTGATTCGGTTGGATCTTCAACCAGTCAAAATAATTACAACGAAGGAGATAGGCTTCAAACTTCCTAAAGCCTATCAGGATTCTTTTCCAGAATGACGGTGTTCAACAAACTATGGAAAGAATCATGAGATAAGATTTCAACCTCAGCCCATATGATGGATTTAGAATTGAAGGAATTGGGAAAGTCCTGAACCAGATAGGACTGAACCAAAGAAAGTTTCACATAATCTACAAAGTAAGTTCAAGTGAGTTTGCTATACCTATGGAACTTATTGGTAATGTGACGGAGATGCAATTAATTCCTAAAGAAGAGATTCTTGAAGAATTAAGTACGCTTAGAGAAGAAGTAGCTTTTACTATGTAATAGATCCACATAGGAACTATTGAAATAGTAATAAAAGCAACTTCTAAAGAAGGAATTGATTCAGAAATATATTTATCTATAATGGATAGAAGAATCAATAACTTAAGGCATGATTGTCTTTGAACAATGATAGGTAATTTGTATGCAGGAAAATTAATGTTTGACATTCATCCTAGGATTGCATACAATCTTGCAAACCAAGATTTCAGTTGAGTGTTAACCCTTCATCAAGATTTTAAAAGAAAAGATCTAATGAAAAAAGGAATAGACTGTATTCTATAACTTATAGAATTGCATTATGTCCTTTCCAATACGCATCATTCATATTTGTTTCTTAGGAAAGAGTATATTGAGATTCCTAGAGTTTTCAAGGATTTCGCCAAGGTAATGACACCAGATCCTATCAGGATACCTAGAATAGGTGGTGTTGATATCATCATAAAAGATCACCCAATTCTAGATAGAACACTTAGCTCTAGAATTGAGTTTAGTAGTCTGATGTCCTTTTCGAAAGATAGGATTACAGGCTACAAAGGAAAGGAGAAAGAGTTAATAAAGGCTTTAACTCGTTAAGAGATTAGGGTAGATAACTTAAAATTTAGATACCCTGAAGGATGGAAAGAAATACAAGTAATATTTGACATCACTAAGAAAGAAAATTTTTTCCCTTGTGATGACTTATATCATTTACAGCAACCTTTTGTTGGAAAATATGAAGGCATGTTACAAAATAGCAGGCCATGAAATTCTAGTTGCAGGTGTTGCGCGACGAGAAAATGGGTGTATGACTTTGGGGTTAAGTTTCCTAGAAGACCATAAACCATGGGGAACAAAAGGTAACGGAATGGAATTCAGTCTTGATGGTGTCACCATAAAGATTGAATGACAAGTCCCTTTTTTATAGACATATATGTTGGTATGTTGTATGATCTATATAAGACATAATATTTCTCAGCTTATATTGATTCAGGATCAGGAATTTTCACGGCAAAGCCTGGAGTTTTCCCTAAAGAAGCAAGGAAAACCTTACCCATTATTGCAAGAAGGGATTTTTCACAAAAAATCCTGATACTCAATAAGGAAATACAAGAAGCCAAGATCATGGTCGAAGGAGCATTCAGATCGCCCTAGTTAAGGATAAAAACACCTCCTATTTACTTTCATGATACAGGTGCCGATATCTTACTAGGTAACAATCTTGTCCAAACATTTGCGAGATATGTGCAGGATAATCAAAAGAATCTGTTAATCTTTACCACTAACTGTTAATCTTGCAAAGAGAAAATGCATTTAACAGGATAATGCCAATAAATTTTTGCAGCAAACATGGTGATTTTGATGCTAGATTAACTCATCCAAAAATACATGATCAGAGGAAATTTGGTATAGTTCTTTTGTCTTTCAGACAACAATACATAAGGAATCCGAGGGGGAAATTATGAACCTCAAAGAAGCACTACTGGAAATGAAATCGCTAGATATCAGCAAGGAAAGCAGGCTTTCCCTTAAGAATGTCAAGAGGCTCATCTAAATGAACTTCAATAAAAATCCTCTGGCATGGTGGGATAGGAACAAGATCGAAGCTACTCTAAAGCTCAAGGAAGAATGCAAGTACAAGCTACTCTAAAGCTCAAGGAAGAATGCAAGTACGAGTACGTTCGATACAAACCTAACCAGATGAACATGAAAGACAAAAAACATATGCAGATAATTATCAAAGAGCATATCGGCCTTGGACTCATCGAGCTTGGAATCTCTACATACAGCAGCCCTGGATTTCTGGTAAGAAACAATAGTGAGATTAAGAGAGGTAAGCCCAGATTAGTAATTAACTATCAAGGCATTAATAAGATATTAGAGTTTGATGGTTATTACATTCATAGTAGAGGACCCTTAATTGATTGCATTAAAGGAGGAAAAGTGTTTTCTAAATTCGATTGCAAATATGATTTGTATCAGATTAAGATGGAGAGTGAATAAAAGAAATTTACTGCATTCTCCACACCGCAAGGATAATATATCTGAAATGCGCTTCCAATGGGTTTAGCTAACGCAACCCAGATATTTCAAAGAAAAATGGATAATCTTTTTAAAGAATACTTCGAATTCGTATTTGTCTATATTGGCGATATATTGATTGCATCAAAAAATATGAAAGAACATATTAAACATCTTGAGATATTTAATTATGCCTGATATAGAGAAGGTTTAGTACTTTCTTAAAAGAAAGCTACTATTACTGTCAATAAGATTGAATTTTTATGGATTCTTAATGACAATAGAGGAATTGAGTTACAGGACCATAGTGTGGAGAAAATCCGCAATTTTCTAGATATACTCAAAGACAAGAAGCATTTGTAGAGCTTCTTTGGTGTTGTTAATTTTGCAGGAATCTTCATTAAGGATCTTGCAAGATACAGAAAGGATTTCCGACTACTTTTGAAAGAAACAGAGAGTTCAAAGTGGAAATGGGAAGAAATTCACACAAAAAGGGTTCGTGAGCTGAAACAGGTTTGCAGTAACCTACCAAAACTTGCTATACCACAAGACGGGGATGAATTGGTAGTCTACACAGACGCCAATGATTATAGATGGGCAACAGTGCTCATGAAAAAAACAACTACAGGAAAAAACCTTGAAGATATACAGAAGGGTTGTTCTCAGAACAACAAGCCAAAGTTTGACACATCAACAAGAAAGAATTCTTTGCGATTTGGAAGGCTTTTATGAAATGGCCTTTATTTTTACTTTGCTAAACAATTTACTTTAAAAGTTAAGAATACAAATTTGAAGTCTTTCTTAAAAAATAAACTAGAGTCGAAAATAGAGAAACCTTGTATTATAGATGGCAAGCTGAATTGAATGCTAATATTATTGTTATAATATTGTCGTTATAAAATATCATGAAAATATTCTTGCAGATTTCCTGATGAGAGAAGGAGGCATCTAAACCAAACTCCATCATGTTGAGACTTAGGCACCTGGGAAAAAACCTTGAGGAGCTTGATAGAAAGTTCAGACAGCTAGAGGTTAATACCCATGTTGCCGGACAAATCCAAAGGGCTGATCTAGACACTGTCCAGGTCGCAATAAGAAATTACTTATTAGCATCCACATTGCTATGGAACGATTTACGAGAACCAATTCGGAAGGCATCACCTTCGGGGATGACTCACAAGTTGAGGGAGCATGACCCAAAACATGCCTTTAGAGGACAAGGATCTAGACCTGTAGCGTCAGATTCAGATACCGATTGCATAAGGCCATCACCAGTCTCTAGTGCAACGGCAACAATTCAGTAACAGGAAGTGCAAACTCTTGTTGATTCAAGTCAACCCAACACCTCTAGGGTTAAAGAGGGAGAGATTAGCCTTAGGCCGATGAAGGGCACTTCTAAGGTTAGTACTAACAAGTTGATATCTTCTTCTGCTTGGTAGGACTACCAGCGTATGTACGAAAAATTAACTTTTCTCAAAGGAGTAAACCCAGGCAAGACCATTATTGAAACATCCGGAAAATATAATGGGGTCTGGATGTTAGAAGGGTCAAAACTAAAAGATGTTCTAGAATGGCATGATTTTGGAGCTCTTGTTTCAGTTCATACTATGTCACCAAGGTTTTCGAAAATCTCAAAACTTGTGGAATGGATTAGTGGGGCGGTCTTTGATTCATGAAAAAAAAACCCCACCTAAAAAGACGCGATGTTCTGGAGATAAAATTCGATCAGTTGCTCCAGAAACAGCGAGAAAAGGGTCTCATCTAGCATTTCGTTTCATGAAGTTGCAGAGACCAGATATGATGGCTTTCAATTCAATAAAAGTTGCCTCAGGAGAAGCTCCCCTAGTATCAACCATTAGTGAAAATAGTATCTCTACCAGATGGACAAAGTCAAGTATCCGTTCAAGATTTTCTTAAACAAAGTTAATGGATCGTTCCTATTAAATTCCATGACAGGAAAAAGCACCGAGTTAGCAGAAAGCTCATTTGAAAAGAAGCGGAGGTTAATCAGGGAATAACAAGTTGCCGGTGACCGAAGCAACAAGGATGAAGACATGCAACATGTTACATGTTGAAAAATGGCATAACCATATATGCTCTTGCTGTGAAAAATAAGAGAAGCCCTTGTTCAGAACATAAATTCGAGTCACACAAAATAAATCCGAACCAGACCAGGACAAGGGAAAAGAAAATTTTTTTACAAAGAGAAGTAAAAATTAGAAAATGTGAAAAAAGCAAGGATAAAACGGTCAGTAGAAAACGACAAGGGCCAATAGTCAACAAAGCAAGAAAGCCAGCTGGAAGTCACATGGCCGACAAGCCATTATGACAAATGCAATGAACTCATCAGAAAACAAGTTTGGAGTCTGAATTTGAAGTTAGCGGACACCTATAAATAAAGATGCAACGAAGCAGAAGGAGATTATCAGAAAACTTCTCATACTCTTCAAAATATTAGAATTCTGAATTTCTCAAGCTTTTGTAGTATTTTAATCTCTCAGTATATGGGAGTTTCCCCAACAAGTCAAGTACTCTATCATATGAGAGGCT
>NW_011628042.1:207353-207880 GCF_000512975.1 Sesamum indicum
TTCTATTAAGTCCCCATATTAGAGTCCCTTTCACGCCCTAAGGTAGGAAACGAAATAGGATTGTGTTGTTTGTTGTTGAATAAGCGAAGTACCTGTGAACCATCTGCTGCGGTAGTGTGGTTGAAAAAAATTCATAAAATCGAGGACTTGGAATACCCGGGAACAAGGCGGTCGAAAAACAAGTATGAATTCATGTGGGCTTAAATTATTTTTGAAGCATGTTAGGCCAAACTTGGAGCATGAAAGGGGCTAGGGTTAATTTTTTGCCAGAAGGGAAAAATGGTCCTAAAATGGGCTGAAGGACCAAAATTGCGAACATTTGAAAGATACAGGACCAAAATTGCCACCGTAAAAGTTAGAGGACCAAATTTGTCATACCCCTATACATATAGGATGAAAATTGCAATATTGCTTCATTTTAATTTAAAATATATATAATTTCATACTATTAAAATATATTTATAATATATATAATTATAATTTATAAAATAAATTAAAATAATAATTATAAACCCCACCCCCAGCCT
>NW_011628042.1:208184-226735 GCF_000512975.1 Sesamum indicum
TATATATATATATATATATATATATATATATATATATATATATATATATATATATATATATATATATATATATATATATATATATATATATATATATATATACCTTTAAGTAATTTAGAAAAATTGTTGTATAAGCACATCAATTTTGAAGATGGCCATTTAGAATATTAAATTTTAATTTTGAAAAATTTGAGGACTTTGGCTATCAAAGTCTTCCAAAATCATTGAAAATGATGATGTGGCATTCTTTATAGTTTTAGAATTTGGCTAAATTTGTTGACTAAGTCCCAAAAAAATTAAATCCTATACACAGGAGGCTTAAGAGCATGGAATCCTCCGAATACCATTATGATGTGGCCATCCTTTACCGAATTGTTGGCGGATTTTATCCATGTAACCCTCTTATCTCGTGGGGTTTATCCATTGGAAAGAGCCCTTATAGAATTGTTGGGAGATTTTATCCATGTCACCCTCCTATATTGGGGTTTTATCCGCTTAAACCTCTTATGTGGTAAGAATTTAAATTTTTTGGAGTTTAATTAGCAAAAGCCCCAACCTTGAAACCCTAAAACATTCCACATCATCAGTTTTCGATTAATTTGGGGGACTCATAAATTATATAACAGTTAAATCTTAATTAATGTCCAAAATTGCCACCTTTGAAATTGAGTGTTATGATAATGCCACCCCTAATGTGCCCAACAAAAAATGCAATTTAGCCAAATGTATTAATAACAAATCTATCTATATCTATACTCTAAATAAAAGTTTGAATATCTCATGTGTTTGTTTTCATTGTGAAAAGACAATTATATCCTTGTACGACTAATCTTTTTAACAATAAATCAATATTAGTTGTAAAAGAATAAAATTATCTATCAAAAGAAGACTATTTAAGAGTTGTAATACCTCTAAAAAAATCAATGTATAAGAAAATAATATTTCTACTTAATTAATTTATTAAAAAAATTAAAAAATATTAATTTACTAGGGTACAACAAAATTTAAAATGAATAGCATCAAAATAATATATAAAAGGAAATCAAAATTTTGGTCCTTTAATTTTGTCCTCGATTGATTTTGGTCCACTAAGTATTGTCATTATTAATTTTTTACCATTAATTTACAAAAAGTAGTAAATTTAGTTCGATTTAGGGTTCTTACTCAATTTTCTGATAATTTTTGCGGGAGTTTGCGATGTATCCTTTGGGATTTCCACACAGGTAATGAAATTGATGATGTGGTATGCACTTAATTATTGGAAACTTTTGTTGCTCATATGTTCGAACCCTAGTCAATTTAAATAAAATTTAATCTCTTTACCACTTATCTATAAGCCAACAACAAACTTGTATTTTGTAAGCTCAACCATTCTATATATAAAATTGATATATGTAGATGTATTTCAATATAAATTGATAATAATGTTACAATATATTAAATATTTATAGACAACTAATATGTTGTATTATTTTTTTTGTTAAAAAATTATACCTAAAAATATCGAGATTCTAGCCGAAAGAATATATTTTTGTACTTTGAAAATCAATGTATTGTTTTTATTGCTAATATTTATATACTATTTATATTATTATTCTTATTTTATAAATTTATTATTTCTTATTGTATGCTTAAAAATATTTATAAATCTGTATTAAATTAATAAATATGTTAGCAAACAATATATATTATGTATTTTAAAAAATAATGTATTACTTTTTAATCCTAAAATTTATATATTTTATATAATTATTTATTTTAAAATTTATTTTTACATATAGTAAGTTTTGAATTATTTATAAACCTTTACGAAATTAATAGATGTGTTAGAAGAAAAATATATCTATATATTTTAGACAATAATGTATTATTTTTAACGCAAAATTGTAAAATTAGTCCGGTAAATATTGGGGGTGGCAAAATTTGTCTAGTAACTGTAAGAATGTCAATATTGGTCCTTTATGATTGAAATTTATAGCAATTTTGGTCCTTACGGTCAAAAGTGACCGAAAATTATCAAATCAAATTAGGGCTTAGGGTTTTGGCGACAAATGAACATAACGTGGCAAAGAATGGTCAACTATTATTCCGGTATGGGTTCGTTTGCCGAAGTTGCCGATCCAATTCTTTAATCGGGAGGCATTGTTTAGCATTCCCCGTCTATTGGGGACGCCACTTAGGACGGATGTTTTTACAGCGACTCTGGTGCGGCCTAGTGTGGCGCGGGTCTGTGTTGAGATTAACTTACTTGAGCCGCTACAGACGGAAATCGGGCTTGGGATTGGGACAGAAGTGATCATCCAGCATGTGATTTACGAGCGTCTTCCTAAGTATTGTGGGGCTTGCAAGCACTTAGGACATGATGAAGATGAGTGCTATGAGAAGCACAAATCAAAGGCCCCACCAGTTAGGCCTGCAAATGGGGATGATCCTCCACCACCTATTCCTGATCAGGAGGATCTTCGGGTGAAACTGGATGCGCAGCGGGCACAAAAGAACTTGAGAGATCGCCGTAAAGAAAAGCATGTGGTTTTTGATGATGGTGCAGCCGAATCTCGCCTTGGGGCTAGTACTAGTGTCTCTAAGGGGGCGGAGGGCGAATCGCATGAAGTTGCATCTCATGAAGAAGTGTCCAAAACAGTGGTCGAAGAAGTGGTGCACTCGACGGAAGATGAGGATGATGGAAAAGTGAAACCTGGTCATGTCAAAGAATCAGTCGACGAACACCACTCTAGGAATGAGAAGGAGACAGCGGTTCCCGTGGTATATCCGATGGTTCCTGAGTTGTGAGAGTCTGGTGGTCCATCTGACACGAGGACTGAAGATGAGCGGGTAGAAACAGGTGTTGTGCCAGCATCGCAGACAGTGAGGTGTGAGCTGACAGGATGTGTGGTTAATACAGAGAAACGATGTGGTGGAGCGACGGGATCTTTGGGATGGCCTTCGATTGATTTCGGTCGGCTCTTCGCCTTGGATTGTGGGAGGGGATTTTAATACTGTCCTCTGTCCAGAGGAACGGTCGGGGGGCGCTGCCCCCAATGGTATTGCAATGTCGGATTTTCATGAGACTATTGTAGACTGTGCCCTTACAGACGCCGGTTATACTGGGAGCCCTTACACCTAGTACAGTCGTCGATTGCGACAACGTCTAGATTGGGTCTTGGTGACTGATAACTGGATGGACGTATTCCCGAAAACACAAGTTACTCATCTAGAGCTCTCCAAATCGGATCATCATGGATTATTGGTTATTGCAAAGACTATTATGACGCAAAAGGCATCATCTTTTCGGTTTCAGCACATGTGGATCACACACCCGGGATTTCATGAGGTTGTTCGTCGGAATTGGCAATACCCGACGATCGGGAGTGGTATGACTCGCCTTCAACAAAAACTAACTCGTTTGAAGCACTGTCTGAAGGAATGGAACAAAATAGTATTTGGGAATGTGTTTGATAGGGTTGCAGAGGCGGAGCGAGATCTCAAGGAGGCTGATGAAGCATATGATCTTGATCCTTGTGATCGCATGCTTGTGGAGCGAAATCGGTGCTCGGCTGTGTTGGTTCGGGTGTTGACTCAAGAGGAGGCCTTCTGGAAGTAAAAGGACAGAATCAAATGGGCTAAAGATGGGGAACGAAACACGAGATATTTCCACTCTTTAGTGAAGAAGAGGAGGTTTCGTGGTACAATCTTTGAGATACAACATGAGGGGGAGGTTTTAACTGATCCAATAGCAATTAAGAGATCGGCGGCTTCTTTCTTTGAGAAGCTCTTATCTGCAGAGTCGGTGTTTCCAGATGAGATGGACCGGGACTGCTTAGAGGATGGCCTGACAGATGAGGATAGATGTTTCTTGTGTGCCATGCCAACGATGGCAGACTGGGATCTCATCTCAGAGGATGTTTTTAGTGCAGTATCTGAGTTTTTCCGTGGCATAGCGATGCCGAAGATTTTCACAGTTACTACCATCTCCCTTAAACCTAAGACCGCCAACCCAGCTTCTTGGAGTGAGTACCGGCCGATAAGTTTATGTAATATTATGAATAAGATCTGCATGAAGTTGATGTCCATTAGACTTGGGCATGTCCTACTGAAGGTAATATCTCCGTCCCAGAGTGGGTTTGTCCCGGGACGATTGTTGAGTGATAATGTTCTTTTGGCACAAGAATTGATTCACTCATTGGAGTCTCACCGGCCGGAGGCGAATGTTATCTTTAAGCTTGATATGTCCAAAGCTTATGATCGAGTTAACTGGGAGTTCCTCTTTCAAGTCTTGCTACTAAAGGGTTTCCCGCAGCGCTGGGTTGACTAGGTGGCTAATGTTGTCTCTAACTGTTGGTTCTCGGTCCTAGTGAATGGAGAGCATGCTGGATTCTTTCATTCGACACGAGGCTTGCGGCAGGGGGATCCGCTATCCCCGGCGTTATTCGTGCTTGCTGCTGATTACTTATCTCAGGGGCTGGATCGACTTTTTGCGGCGCACCCAATGATGTATTACCAATCACCGGGTCGGGTTCGGGTATCCCACCTAGCATATGCGGATGATATGATGATCTTTACTAACATCTGCAGGCAGCACATGGCATTGCTCCGTGATTTTCTCCATGCATATGAGCGAGTCTCGGGACAACGGATAAATAGTGAAAAGAGTTCTTTTATTATGAACCGGCAGGTGTTGTCATCACACTTGCAAGAGGTACAACACGTTATGGGTTACCAGTTGAAATATCTCCCAGTCACATACTTGGGAGTCCCTCTGTACAGGGGCAATCGGAAGGTATGTCTATTTCATTCGCTCATCTCTAGGTTACGTGATATGCTACAGGGGTGGGCAATGACGAATCTATCCCATGGAGGGAGGCTGGCTTTGATTCGAAGTGTGTTGCAGGCTATGCCTTTACATCTACTTCAAGTAATTCACCCACCTAAATCTGTATTGATAACCATTGAGCGCATATTCAATGGTTTCTTTTGGGGCTCGTATAATGGCCGTCGGCATATCCATTGGTCTTCATGGGATAAGATGTGTAGCCCAGTAGCAGAAGGTGGTTTGGATGTTCGGAGTATGTTCGGGCTTTTTCCATGAAGCTTTGGTGGCGATTTAGGCAGAAATCATCCTTATGGTCGGAGTTCTTCCATGACAGATATTGTAGGACCCGTCATCCTACTCATGTGCCATATAATCGCAATTATTCCTCTGTTTGGCATCGTTTGTGTCGCATCAGGGATGTGGTGGAACCTCTAATATTCTAGACTCTAGGCCAGGGTGCAGTGTCCTTTTGGCATGATAATTGGTTCGGTGAGAAGCCTTTAGCCTATCTAGTTCATGGGGCCCCTGACACTATGGAGTCGGTATGCTATTATTGGCATGAGGGAGAATGGAATGTCCCCAGGATCTTCAAGATAGTCCCGCCACAGATTGCACATCTTATATGCCAAATTCCTATTGCAGTGGGACAGTGGGACAAAATTATGTGGGCCGCGGCGAGTAATGGGACGTTTTCCACGACATCGGCATGGGAGGCCATTCGAGTGGTATCTCCTCGGCGGCAACTTTTTACAGATATATGGCACCGTTCTTTGCGGCCAACGGTGTCTGTCTTCTTATGGCGGCTTTTCCAGGTTTGGATCCCGGTGGATGAACACATGAAGCGAAAGGGATTTAGTTTCCCATCAAAATGCCAATGTTGTGATGCAGAGGAGAGCATCTCTCATTTGTTTGTTGAAGGGGCAGTAGTTCGAGATGTGTGGCTGCACTTTGCTAATGTGTTTGGGCTTCAACTTTGTGAAATGGGGAACCTTCGTTTTATGGTGCACTTCTGGCGATGCTCTACCCCGTTTCACTCAGATTTGCACATTCGTACTTTGGTACCATTTTTGGTTCTATGGTCTACTTGGACGGAACGAAATGCTGCAAAGTATCAGGGGGTACATTTTACGACAACGGGAATCATATTGGAGGTTCAGCTCCAGCTTCGCACACTATATGCTGCACGGATCATGACGAGCATATAGTGGAAAGGGGACTTGCACCGGGCGTTGGCTATGGGTTTCTGCTTCAGGCCGATGGTGCCTCGGGCACCCAGAGTGGTGCGTTGGAGTACCCCCACTCTGGCATGGTTTAAGTTGAATTCGGACGGGCCCTCGCTCGGGAACCCCAGGCCAGCAACAGCGGCAGGTGTTATTCAGGATGAGACTGGACAGGAGCATCTAGCATACCAGTTTGCTTTGGGTACGGCCACTAGTGTGGTTTCGGAGCTTACTGCAGTTTGGCGTGGTCTAGAGCTAGCTAGAGCACACAGTTTAGCACCCATAGTTGTTGAGGTGGATGCTACCGTAGTTCTCTAGCTCTTATAGTCACGAGGATCTGGGATGTGGGAGGTGCAGCATTTGATCATGCGCATTTTGCAGCTGCAACAGGAATTAGGATCGGGTGTACGACATGTTTTTCAAGAGGCTAATGGAGCGGCTGATTATCTTGCGAAGGAAGCCGCGTCTCGACAATTGACTAGGGTTATGTATTAGGAGGACATTACGGGAGTACTACGAGGCATTATCAGACTGGATAAATTGGGCACTCCCTATCTTCGCCGGTGAGCTTGAGTAATGCTTTGAGATGATTTTTGGTCGGGCATTCAGGAAGAGATTGGCGGGGGCATTACGCAACAAGTTGGAATAGGTAGATTTTGATCATCATTGATTTTGCACATAGATTAGAATTACTTTGATTGTAAAGGGAGTAAGTACTCCTCATTTACTATTTTTGAAGTGTACACTCTATAATTTTTTTGAGGTAATAGACAGGTAGGGATCCGCCAAACCCCCCGCCTAGGCACAGGCGGCTTTTGCAAAAATAAAAAAATAAAAAAAAAAAAGAATGGTCAACTAACACAAATACCACCATATCACAGTCGGTCGCCAGCCACTCGCACCATCACTAAACTAGTTGTCTAACAATGATTCTAACCATACTGCATGCTTTTTAGTTGGAGTTCGAATGTGCCCCCAATTGCTAATTATAGTCTTGTTCTAAAATCTAGATTTATTTTCTCTCTCATCAAAATTCGCCGCCGTTTGATTTACCTACTGTTCGATACCTTCACCAATCAACTACCCATCCTCCGGCGAGTTCATTGCACCCAGTGTGACGCCCCAAATATTATAATACATAATTGTACGATTAATTGATAAATTTTCATAAAATTTAGTTAATTAGCCACTAAATTATGGGTCATAATTGGAATATAATAAAACTTAAACGAATTCAATTGGAGTTCGTTATAATATTTGGGGACAACTTATATTAATTAAGAAAATTTAGGAGGGACGTGAATTGTATTTTGCTAAAAGTCTAATGAAAAAAAAACAATAATAATATATAATAATAGTATTATGTATAAATATTAGTAAATTATATATACATATATTAGTATATGTATATATATCTTAGTAAATAATGTACATATTTAGTAAATAATAATATATATATATATAAAAAGAAAAGAGAGCGAGAGAATTGAGAGTGGGAAGTGGGGGCCACCTCCCACCGCCTCACTCTCTCATTCTCATTATTTTTCTTTGTCTTGGTACATAACACACAACACACACACAAACACACACACACACTTTCAGCAAGAAGAAAGAGAAAGGAACAGAGGTACGAATTATAATTATAATTTTTTATTAATTTATATAATTATAGTATTTAATTAGCTCGTTAATTAAATGTTATTTATATTGAGCGATGTACTATTTAATCGGAATATTTTACGAGTTTGGCTATTTAAAATAGTGTCGAATTAAATATCAAATTTAATATAAAAATGATATCGTCGGTTAATTAGATTATTAAATTCATTAGATTTGAATATTGTTATAGCCAATTTATACAATTCCATCGGAATTATTAACCAAACACGCAATTGTATATATTATTGTTTAAATAAATTGTATAGTAGCGAGAAATTGATAGAAAATTCATAGAAATATTTCAAAAATTATAATTTAATAAATAGAATGTTAATAAAGAGGAAAACGAAGACTTGTACTTCGATAGAAATGGAATATTAAAGAATTATTAGAAATTGTACGCAATAATATTTAATATTGTATTTAAAAGAAATTACGATATTCTCGATATATTAATTGTATGTGGTATAACTCATTATAGGATACGGTGGTAAGGTGGAAGGATTGACAATTAGCGATTGAGTAGATAAAAACGTTGTAAAGTTGAGGTAAGTAAATAATTAGTTTTATCTATATATATCCCCTTTATTTGTTGATTTACTGTTATATAAATTTGTGGTTCATGCTGACGTTGATTTATCTGAAAGTATATAAGTGATGAAATAATTTGATTGATTGACGATATTGTGTATGTAGAATGAGGAAATGCGTTGAAATATTATGTTTGTTGTTTGATGTGTTGTGGATGTCTGAAAATGAGAATATATGGATATACTGTTTTACGTTACTAGTTGCTTACAAGAATGGTGATATGTGAAAATGAAGGAATGGTGGAAATTGAATTTATATTGTGGCGTGAATACCCCTTGACGTGTTAAAAAGCCTATAAGGCGAAATGAAATGAAAAGAGCTTTGATGCGATATGAGAAAGAAATGAAATGAAAAGAGCTTTGATGCGATACGAAAAAGATGTGATGTGAAAAGAGCTATGATGCGAAATGAGATTGATGAGCCGGCTATCAAGGGGATTCACTTAAATTTATATAACGGTCGAAATGAGATTGATGAGCCGGCTATCAAGGGGATTCACTTAAATTTATATAACGGTGAGATTGAGTTGACAGGAAAAACACGATATCACCTTCTGGTAAGCAAACCAGGAAACAGAAAGTTTAATTGATTATTTTATTGTGAGATGCTATGTGGTATACTACAATTGATTATGTTGGAGTTAAATTGACTGTAATCCATGCATGTTGCCTACTTGTCCTGTTTGGTCTGTGTTTGATATACATATATAGATAGGGCTTATTATTTACTTACTGAGTGGCAGGCTCATCCCTCTGTTGATATTTTCTTTCAGGAGTAGACTTTGAGGTTTTTGACTGTTGAAGATTAGGTCTACGCGCTATACTCAGGCAGGTCGGGCCAATATGTTGTTTTCTCCTCGTTGTCAGTTAGAGTACAGATCATATTTTGTTGTATAGAGGGAATGTAAGCATGGAGTTACTTGTGGTGTTTGATATGTATATATCGTGAGTTGATAATACCTATTATGACGTGTTGGGATTACGTATGCAAATTGATTAGATGATTATGTGCAAATGTATATATATGAACACAGGGATTACTATAACTATGACGTTTAGGGTAGATATAGCTCTTGTAGCGAAGGGGCTGCTACATTAGGTGGTATCAGAGCAGGGATTAGATTCCCTAGGGATAGTAGATGAACTATAATATTATACGTACGATATATATACTAGAAAACTACTCACATGTGTGCATTTCATATAGGATGGAAGAGTCAAAGGAAAATGCTGCTGGCCCAACTGAGTCATTAGAGTCTGTACAGGGTCATAATTCAGGATCAGAACATCAGGGGTTAGAATCCCAAAATAGAAATGTTCCACAACAAGAAATAAATCCCTTTATGCAACAGTTAGTAAAAATGATGCAGAGGATGGCTCCACGGCCACCATCACAGTCACAGGATGTAGTTATTGACAAGAATTACGAAATAATAAGGAGATAGGGGGCGAAGGTATTTGCCGGTACAACTGATCCTGTTGAAGTAGAGGAATGGCTGAGAAACACGAAAAGGGTGTTGGACAGAATCGAGTGTACTTCTGAGCAAAAGTTGAAGTATGCAGTGTCCTTACTGGAGAAAGATGCCTTAGATTGGTGGGAAACAGTCCCAGGGAGCAGGAACCAACCAACCACTTTGACGTGGAATGACTTTTTGAAATAATTTGCTAACAAATATACTCCACCTGTTTATAGAAATCGTAAAATAGTTGAATTCCTGGAATTAAAGCAGAATGAGTTATTTGTTGCTGAATATGAACTACAATTTGTGAGATTGTCAAAATATGCCCCAGAAGAAGTGAGCACCAATGAATTGAGAAGAGACAGATTTGAAAGGGGTTCGAGACTTCAGATTCGGGAGAAAATGGCAATCAAACCTCCGAGTTATGGTGCGCTGCTAGAAGCAGCACTGAGGGCAGAAGAGACATCCATTGAAAGGAGTTCAACTAAAGCTAAACGAAAGAAATTAACAGGTAACCTGAATCCTACAGTGGGACAGAGTGGTGCATTTTCTTTTAGGGGCTCTGGTCCGCAAAGAGGTTGGTTTAGAGGCAGAGGAGTAGGTCAGACTAGCAAGTCTTCTTCAGTATTTTTGAGTAGAGGCGGGCCTACTTCGGTTAGATCTGGAGCAAGACCAGGTCCAGCCAGATCGTTCAGTGGAAGATCTATTCCCTCTTGTGCTAATTGTGGTAGGAGACATATTGGTGAATGTTGGGGAGCTCAACCAATTGTATGTTATTGTTGCCATCAACCAGGACACATTATAAGGGATTGTCCTACATGGAGGGATAATTCCAGAGGATGTCAGACTTCAGAGTTTAGCAGTGTGGGGGAAAACTCACAACGGGCAGGTACGAGCAGAGGACGAGGTAGAGGTGGTCGAGGTAGCGGGAATCTTTTCATGACGTCAACAGGACAAAGTAGTCAGTCTCAACCACAAGCCAGGGTGTATGCCTACGGCACCCGAGGTTATCACTGCTTCTTTCTCTATTTGCGATTCTAGTGCACATGTATTGATTGATCCAGGATCTACTTGTTCATTTATATCACGTAATTTTGCATCTCATGTACATGCTAAAATAGAACCATTTGGACATGATTTATATGCCTGCTGGTGGGTTTGTATTAGTGAATACAATGGTGAGATCTTGTCCAATAGTGGTGGAGGGTGTTACTTTATATGCAAATCTCATTACAATAGACCATAGGGAGTTTGATGTCATTCTGGAGATGGACTGGTTAGCTAGTAATCATGCTTTAGTGGATTGTCAAGCAAAAGAGGTGATGGTTGAAATTAATGGACAGATGAAGACAGTTATAGTGCGGGAAAGAAGAGTGATACCCAAATGCTTAATTTCTGTTGTGACCGCCTTTAATCTAATTAAAGAAGGGTGTGAGGCGTATTTAGCCAATGTGCACGATACCATGAAAGTTAGTCCGGGTGTATTAGACGTTCCAGTGGTAAGGGAATTTCCTGATGCTTTTCCTGATTAATTACCTGGACTACCACCTCATCGAGAAGTAGACTTTGAAATAGATACTATTCATAGGGCGGCACCTATTTCAATTGCACCATATAGAATGGCTCCGTCAGAATTGAAAGAATTGAAGAAGTAGTTAGAAGAGCTATTGGATAAAGGATTCATCCAACTTAGTATTTCACCATGGGGAGCACCAGTATTATTTGTAAAGAAAAAGGATGGAAGTATGAAATTATGTGTCGATTATAGACAGCTGAACCAAATCACAATCAAGAACAAGTATCCTCTGCCATGGATTGACGATCTGCTTGATCAGCTAAAGGGTGCCACTGTTTTCTCTAAAATTGATTTGAGGTATCTGCTTGATCAGCTAAAGGGTGCCACTGTTTTCTCTAAAATTGATTTGAGGTCAGGATATTGGCAACTATGGATTGAGGAAGATTCGATCCCAAAGACAGCTTCAGGACCAGGTATGGTCACTATGAATTTGTCATTATGCCATTTGGATTGACGAATGCCCCTGCAGCTTTCATGGATCTGATGAACAAGACGTTACAACCATTCCTTGATCAATTTGTGATTGTGTTTATTGATGATATTTTGATATATTCGAGTAGTCCCAAAGAACATGAACAACATTTACGGACAATTTTACAGATCCTGAGAGAGAAATAGTTGTACGGTAAATTCAGCAAATGTGAGTTTTGGATGGAAAAAATTGCTTTTTTGGGGCACGTTGTTTCTAAAGAAGGGGTACAACCTGATCCAGAAAATGTTAAGGCTATTTTAGAATGGGTACCACCTAAAAATGTGTCGGAGATCGGGAGTTTTCTGGGATTGGCTGGTTATTATAGAAGATTTGTAAAGGACTTCTCTATAATCACAAAACCTCTGACGAACTTGTTGAAGAAGAATGCACCATTTAATTGGAATGACATATGTGCTCAGAGTTTTGAGGAGTTGAAGAAGAGACTCACTTCAGCACCTATCCTTGCTTTGCCGTCTGAGAATGGAGGATATGTGCTATGTACTGACGCTTCATGACAAGGACTTGGGTGTGTTTTGATGCAGCATGGGAGAGTTATAGCTTATGCTTCGAGGCAGTTGAGGCCACATGAGATAAACTATCCGACCCATGATCTGGAGTTAGCAACCATAGTACATGCATTGAAGATCTGGAGGCATTACTTATACGGGGAGACGTTTCAAATATTTACAGATCCCAAAAGTCTAAAGTATATCCCAACACAAAAAGAGTTGAATTTGAGACAAAGAAGGTGGATGAAGCTTTTGAAGGATTATGACTGCACCATTGACTATCATCCCGGAAAGGCAAACATTGTAGTAGATGCTTGGAGTAGAAAGACGGTGGACAAACTTGCGGGTATGATATGCTATAACATAGAGTATTTGACTACTCTCAGAGCTATGGATGTACACTTTAGCATTGGTGGCGATATTCTACTGGCTACGATACAAGTGAAGCCCTCCCTCAAGGATAAAATTAAAGATGCACAGGCTAGAGATCCATATTTACTGAGGATGAAAGCTAAGGTGCAAAAAGGAAAGAGCGATCAATTTATAATCCAAGAAGATGGTACATTGTTCAATGGAAAACGTATATGCGAGCCGAACGTAGAGGAGTTGAGAATGGAAATTATGTACGAGGCGCACTATGCACCGTATGCTATGTATCCTGGCAGTACCAAGATGTATCGGGATTTGGGACCCTATTACTGGTGGCCAACAATGAAGAAAAATGTGGTAGAGTTTGTAGCGAAATGTTTAACTTGTCAGCAGGTAAAAGCAGAACACCAAGCTCCAGCTGGTAAACGTCATCCTTTGACTAAACCTGAATGGAAGTGGGAAAACATTACTATGGAATTTGTCATTGGGTTACCACGTACGTTCAGAAGACATGATGCTATTTGAATGATTGTTGACAGATTGACTAAATCTGATCATTTCCTACCAATCCGTCAAAATGATTCCTTCGATAAGCTCGCCGAATTATATGTTTCAGAGATTGTGAGATTACATGGTATTCATACCTCTATAGTTTCTGATAGAGATCCTCGATTTACTTCTCATTTCTGGGGAAGCTTGCAAACGGCGTTAGGTACAAAATTGCATTTTAGTACAGCGTTTCACCCTCAGACTGATGGACAGTCAGAAAGAACGATTCAGACATTAGAAGATATGATGAGAGCCTGCGTAATTGATTTTGAGGAAACTAGGATGATGATCTACCACTGATGGAATTTGCTTATATTAATAGTTTTCTTTCCAGTACTGGTATGGCTCCATATGAAGTTTTGTATGGAAGAAAATGCCAAAGTCCGATCTGTTGGGATATTGAGGGATTGAGACAGCTTGAAGGGCCGGAGTTAGTCCAAGAAACAGTGGACAAGATAAAAACAGTTAAAAAGTGTTTGAAGGCAGCACAAAATCGGCAGAAAAGTTATGTTGATAAGCATCAAAGAGATATGGAATACCAGGTGGGCGAAAAAGTTTTTCTAAATGTATCACCATGGAGAGGAATCTTGAGATTCGAGACGCAGGGAAAGTTGAGTCCAAGATATACTGGGCCACATAAAATTCTGGAGCGAGTTGGACCACTAGCCTATTGGTTAGCATTACCGATAGAATTATCGCAGATACATGACGTGTTTCACGTTTCTATGCTACGGCGATACCAATCCGATTCTAGTCATATTTTGCATGAGGCAGAGATAGAGATATCAGAGGGATTGACATATGTAGAAGAGCCAACAGAAATTTTGGACCGGAGTATAAAGAAATTGAGGAATAAAGAAATACCAATGGTGAAGGTCAGGTGGAGTCATCACTCTCCACGGGAAGCAACTTGGGAAGTTGAGGAGAACATGAGAGAAAAATACCCATATTTATTCCTTGAGCCGGTAAGTTAGTTAAATTTCGAGGACGAAATTTTAATTAGGAGAGAAGAATTGTGAGGTCCCAAATATTATAATACATAATTGTAGGATTAATTGATAATTTTTTGTGAAATTTAGTTAATTAGCCACTAAATTATGGGTCATAATTGGAATATAATAAAACTTAAACGAATTCAATTGGAGTTTGTTATAATATTTGGGGACAACTTATATTAATTAAGAAAATTTAGGAGGGACGTGATGGGTATTTTGCTAAGAGTCTAATAAAAAATAATAATAATATATAATAATAGTATTATGTATAAATATTAGTAAATTATATATACATATATTAGTATATGTATATATATCTTAGTAAATAATGTACATATTTAGTAAATAATAATATATATATATAAAAAGAAAAGAGAGTGAGAGAATTGAGAGTGGGAAGTGGGGGCCACCTCCCACCGCCAGACTCTCTCATTCTCTTTATTTTTCTTTGTCTTGGTACATAACACACAACACACACACAAACATACACACACACTTTCAGCAAGAAGAAAGAGAAAGGAACAGAGGTACGAATTATAATTATAATTTTTATTAATGTATATAATTATAGTATTTAATTAGCTCGTTTATTAAATGTTATTTATATTGAGCGATGTACTATTTAACTGGAATATTTTACGAGTTTGGCTATTTAAAATAGTGTTGAATTAAATATCAATTTTAATATAAAAATGATATCGTTGGTTAATTAAATTATTAAATTCATTAGATTTGAATATTGTTATAGCCCATTTATACAATTCCATCAGAATTATTAACCAAACACGCAATTGTATGTATTATTGTTTTATCAAATTGTATAGTAGCGAGAAATTGATAGAAAATTCATAGAAATATTTCGAAAATTATATTTAATAAATGGTATGTTAATAAAGAGGAAAACAAAGATTTGTACTTCGATAGAAATGGAATATTAAAGAATTATTCGAAATTAATATTTAATATTGTATTTAAAAGAAATTACGATATTCTCGATATATTAATTGTATGTGGTATAACTCATTATAGGATACGATGGTAAGGTGGAAGGATTGACAATTAGCGATTGAGTAGATAAAAACGTTGTGAAGTTGAGGGAAGTAAATAATTAGTATTATCTATATATGTCCCCTTTATTTGTGGTTTTACTGTTATATACATTTGTGGTTCATGCTTACGTTGATTTATCTGAAAGTATATGAGTGATGAAATGATTTGATTGATTGATGATATTGTGTACGTAGAATTAGGAAATGCGTTGAAATATTATGTTTGTTGTTTGATGTGTTGTGGATGTCTGAAAATGAGAATATATGGATATACTGTTTACGTTACTAGTTGCTTACAAGAATGGTGATATGTGAAAATGAGGGAGTGGTGAAAATTGAATTTATATTGTGGCGTGAATACCCCTTGACGTGTTGAAAAGCCTATAAAGCGAAATGAAATGAAAAGAGCTTTGATGCGATGCGAGAAAGAAATGAAATGAAAAGAGCTTTGATGCGATATGAAAAAGATGTGATGTGAAGAGAGCTATGATGCGAAATAAAAGAGCTATGATGCGAATTGAAAAAGTTATGATGCGAAATGAGATTGATGAGCTGGCTGTCAAGGGGATTCACTTAAGTTTATATAACGGTGAGATTGAGTTGACGGGAAAAACACTATATCACCTTCTGGTAAGCAAACCAGGAAAAAGGAAGTTTAATTGATTATTTTATTGTGAGATAGCTATGTGGTGTACTACAATTGATTATGTTGGAGTTAAATTGACTATAATCCATGCATGTTGCCTACTTGTCCTTTTTGGGCTGTGTTTGATATACATATATATATAGAGCTGATTATTTACTTACTGAGTGGCAGGCTCATTCCTCTGTTGATATTTTCTTTTTGGAGTAGACATTGAGGTGTTTGACTGTTGAAGATTAGGTCTACGCGCTATACTCAGGCAGGTTAGGCCAGTATGCTGTTTTCTCCTTGTTGTCAGTTAGAGTACAGATCATATTTTGTTGTATAGAGGGAACGTAAGCATGGAGATTACTTGTGGTGTTTGATATGTATATATATAATGTTGTGGGTTGATAATACCTATTATGACGTGTTGAGATTACGTATGCAAATTGATTAGATGATTATGTGCAAATGTATATATATGAACATAGGGATTACTATAACTATGACGTTTAGGGTAGATATAGCTCTTGTAGCAAAGGGGGTGCTACACCCAGACCCATCCATTTTCGTCCACAATCTGTCCTGTTCTCTCTATTTATATTCCACCACTTCTTTTCCCGCACCCACAACTAGTTTTTTCGTCATATCTCCTCCACCAGTGATCATTTCGTAGGCAGACCAACACTCCTGTGTTCGCCTCCCCATGGTGCACGTATCCCTCCATTCAGTTTCTGTCAACGACACCATCAATTGACTTCTCTTATATGTTCTAATTTAATGGCAGTTTTAGCCTTATATGTGTTAATTTAGTGGCAATTTTCGTTCTTCCAGCCAAAACTACCAGTCATCAGCAACGTATGATGCCACGTGTTCAAGTTAAGACCACTTGGCAACCGAAACCCTAAACCCCAATTTGTTCGGCTAATTTTTAGATAATTTTAGCCTGAAGGACCAAGATTGCCACTAAATTATAATGTATAGGACTAAAACTGTCAGTTTAGTAGTTACCAGATTAATTTGCCACCCCCATATTTACCAGATTAATTTTGTAATCTTGCCTTACTTTTAATGCTACATGATGCGTGCGAAAACAACACGGGTCCCATAAATATGGACTATCGTTCGGAATTTGGGGCAAACCATATGAGGGCTCTAAGGAGAGAACCTGCAAAAAACATGTTAGCACTCTATTGCCTAAGTCATTATTTCATTTCTGATAAAATAAATTCAAAATAATAAATATATTCGAGTGAAATTGAGCTATAGTGAATGAGATTGATAAAGAATGCAAGAACAAGTAGTAGTGTGATTGTAAAATACTTGAAGAATTGCTTAGAGAGTGAGAGAACAGCCCCCCGTCTGGAGGGACTAAACTTGTGTTTATTAGGGGGTTTGCTCCCTTTGAAGTGGGAGTAATTTGTTCTAAGAAACTCGCGTAGGTTGGTTGGATAAGGGATAAACCTTCCTTATTTGCAAGTGAATGTGTTTTGCAGGAGTCTCCTTCACCTAGGGAGAAACCACATCTGCCAGGAGTCTTTCCTGTAAGGGAGTCCTTTCTGGCTCACTTGGTCCTCCTTGAGCTGATATGATTCAAGGTTGCTGCTAATGTTTAGGTTAGCTTAGGGCCTTGTTGGAGTGTGGGCTACCACATGTATATTTAAGCCGAAAATCATATTGGGCCTTAATTATGGTCCAGGCCATGGGAGGTCTTGGGTCTCACCTTCCTTCTTCCTGGGCTCTTTGTGCTATCTGGACTTGTCTGGTTAATCTGTGTGCTTGGGCTATCCTAAGCACCCATATCATTTTTGGCTGGGTGTCCCAAACACACATATCACTAATATTTATTATTTGACACAATCATTTATATTTATATATATATATATAAATTTCAGATAAAAATCCTCAACTGCATCCATGGAGATCAAAGAGTTAGATTTATCAATAAGATAGAAGATGTATCAGATTATCTTTCGTACAATCCACACAGGTAATAATTAAATGCATTGTAGTTTTAAATTCTTGTCATTTTTAACTCATAACGCTAAATTTTTGATGGGGCTAATTGTTTCAATGAACTACGTCGTACACATTTTTAACTCATAACGCTAAATTTTTGATGGGGCTAATTGTTTCAATGAACTACGTCGTACAAAATCTCGTAGGCCTTAAAAACAAGGACATTACAAAGAAAATAACGCGTCTTCTACAAAATCAGTTTATGGGATTGGCGGTGAGAAAAGGAGTATGCCTTCAGAAAGAGAAATGCATGGAAGCTTCGGACGATGGGATTATCACTGTGGCTATGGAGATATTAGACTGTCAGAGAGCACCTCTTCGACTTGCTCGAAATCAGTTTGGGAATTATGTTATTCAAGCAGTATTGAAGAAGACTAAGGTTGATTCTTGTATCCATTCCAAGCTCATAAAATATACATATACACCAGCAAAATCTTCTGAAGTTGCAGGAACTAATATGTTTCGTGTATGTGGTTTTATGAGCGTGGTTTCAATAGTCTTTATAATGCAATTATGAGACAGTTGGAGACTTGTTGTAGAGCATCACGTGGTCGAACGGCATGGCGGAATAAGATCAACTCAAGATGCATATATAAGTTATCAGTCTATTTTATATGGATGGAGTGCTATCTTTTTGTAGAAATTTTTA
>NW_011628042.1:227093-276926 GCF_000512975.1 Sesamum indicum
AAATTCTAATTATACTTAATAATATTCATACATTTTCCACCAATCTTTAATATTCTATTTATATTAGAACTCAAACATCCGTTCCATTTTCTTCTGAATAACTAGACATTCTAGCTTTGTAGTATACACTAATTTATCAATTAACTCATGACAGTTTATTTTGCAAAGTCCCTCATATTTTTATAACTATCATTCTCTATTACATCCATTTATTAAATAATTAAAAAGATCACATATTCTTTTATAACAAATATAATATTTCTCAAATAAGATTTTCTAATACTACTTAAAGGAAAAAAATTTTGTTTAGTCTTTTAAGTGTGACTGTTATTAATTTTAGTCCTTTAAAATTACTCGTTTTAATTTTAGTTCGTTAATTTTTAAAATTGTTTAATTTTGGTGATTTAGCTAATTTCGAACAATTTCACCTCTACACAACTTTTGAAGAACAATTTTAATCCATATATACATATCCATTCATTTTGAATCTCTTAACTAATGCTCTCCTAAAATGGTCTAAGAGTCTAGATTTTTTAAAAAAAATATTTGTTTATATTGCACTTAGATCATTAGAATGGACTATTAGCCTTTATTATTAAAAGAGATAAATTAGGCTAAATTAAGGACAAAATTATTGCAAAATTGGTAGATAAATGACTAAATCTAATATTGCTAAAGATAGATCATCAAAATGAATTCAGACCAAAATTATAGGACAAAATTTTTTGTTCCCCTTCGTAAATATAACTTTCTAATATTTCTATTAATTTTCGTCAATTGCTCACCATTATAGTTATTAATTAAATTCCAGCACACATAATTAAGTATTTGGTTAATAAACCCGATGAAATTGAGTAAATCAATTATAACAATGATTAAATCTAATAAATCGAACAAATACGATAATTTATCACTTACTAATATATAAATAATTAAAGTCATAAAAATTTTCGATTATTACTAATTCGAATAGTATGAATTTCATTTAATAAATGTATTAAATAATAAAATAATATATTAATCAATAAATTAAAACTAAATTTCTTACCTTAGTCTCGTCTTTCGGAGATAGTGTGTGTATTTGTGTAAATATTGGGATATATATATATATATGAGATTAAATGCAATTTTGGTCCTCTAATTATAGCCAAATCCTATTTTAGTCCTTGAACTTGTTAGGGTTTGGATTTGTCCTCTATGTATTTTAATTGCTCAATTTTGAGACTTTTTTCGCTGAAAAAATATCCAGTCCGCCGAACGGTGGCCGTGAACTCCAAATCCTTGGATCTCCGCACCACGTTGAAGAAAATGGCTGGGACTTGTCTTGTTAGAGTAGCAAGGAAGAGGTAAGTCGAACTGTTGCGGTCCGCGATCGCCGCACGTATGAATCGCGGCCAATCGACGCGAAGAGGCTGCGGCGGTGAAGGTGAAAGCTCAGTCTTTGTGGTGATCAAAATATTAAATTGATTGAGGGGTTTTGTTCATCTTGAGCTGGGGAGTTGAACGGTATGTTGGAATTTTGTGGCCCAAAACCCAAACCCACTCAGTGGCTCAATCAACCAAAACAAAGCCCACTTGGAGGCCCTTTGACCTGGTCCGACCCACTACTCTGACCTGACCCAGGTTACCTCATATTTATATCTAACCCTAAGCAAAATCTATCATTTCTCTCCCTCTTTCCTTCTATCTTCCGCCGTCTGCTCTCTCTCTTTGACTCATTGATATCTCTAATGGCTATCTCTTCTCCTTTTAGCCACCGGTGATTATGGTGGCTTTCCAAAGCCAAGCCAATGGCTTTTGGAAAGCCACCCAAAACTTCCCCTCTTATCTCTGTCCAATATACTATAAAAGGAGTCCTCGTTTGCTTTGTGAAATACAGTGACATTTGTTTTCTTCTCCTAATCCCTGAGTTCTAAGTGAACGTGAGTAGTGCGTGACTAAAGTGATCTCTGTGATTTGAGGCTCTGTTGTGAGTTGACGTGCAACCGTGGGCTATGTGGTTTTTCTTAATTTTTTCTTAAAACCTTAAAATCAGTTTTTCTTAATTTTTTCTTAAAACCCGAAAGTTTTTCTTTTAAACATCTATGGTCGGTTATTCTACAACCCTTTGATGGTAAAAGTGAATTTTGTATATAGGCAAGAAAAGTTGAAAGGAATCCTTATTCAACAAAACGTCTTTAAAGCCATTGATGGCAAATAATTGGAAAATGTTTCACAAGAAAAGAAACAAGAAAATGGTGAATTTGCCTATTCCTCTATTATTCTAAACTTGTCTCACACTGTTTTACGAAAAGTTGGTAAACAAAATTCTTCAAAAGATTTATGGTATAAACTGGAAGAGCTTTATACTGAAACCTCTCTACCTAGTAAGTTATTTTTGTTAGAAAAATTTTTTAGGTATAAACTAGATTTGTCTAAAAACATTGATGAAAACCTTGATGATTTTACTAAACTGATCCAGGACATTAAACTCATAGGTGATAAAAATATTGATGAGTATTCTCCCATTGTTTTGTTTAATGCTATACCTGAAACATACTCTGATGTGAAAGCTGCTATTAAATACGGTAAGGATAGTGTTAACATTGAAACTGTTGTTAATGGATTAAAGAGTAAGGAAATGGACCTTAAGGCTATAAACCTAACCAAAACCAGCATGAGGTTAATTCTGTCAGAGGAAGGACTAAGTTTAGAAATTCAAACTCTGGATATAATAGCAGAGGCAGAAGTAGGAGTAAAAAAAAAGCAGAAGCAAATCTAGACCTAGGGAGAACACTTATAAAGAGGGTAAAACAAAAGAGAGACGTTGTTATAATTGCGGTATAAAAGGTCACTATATAAAAGATTGCAGAAAACCTAGACGTGAATATAGAGATAGATACTATGAAGAAAAAGAAAAAGCATATAATGTTTCTAATGAATCCAGTGGTGAAGTCTTTATTGTTTGTGAAGCAAACTCTGTGCATTCCTTTAATAAGCATGAATGGTTGATTGATTCTGGGTGTACCTTCCACATGAGTCCTTTTAAAGAAATTTTTTCAAATTTTAGAAATGAACATTCTGGTTATGAATCTATGGCTAATGACAAAAAGTGTGAAATCAAAGGTCTTGGTGACATTTCACGTTGTTTTAATGAAGGTTATCGGTTAACCCTGAAAAATGTAAATATGTTCCTGATTTAAGCCATAACTTGATTTCATGTGCTGTATTGGAAGAAGAAGGGTTAGAAGGAAGGTGGGGTAAGGGCATTATGAAAATTATGAAAGGTTCTTTGATTGTTTTTAAAGCTAAACGAAAAGGAAACCTTTACATGTGCACTGTTATGTATGATAGTATTGCTGCCTTTGTCTCTAAATGTGATAAAACTACTTTATGGCATAAAAGGCTTGGACATATTAGTCTAAAAGGACTTGAGTTTTTAAAGAAAGATGGGATATTCAATGACAAGATTGAAAAATTGGAATTTTGTGACGAATGTGTTATGGGTAAGCATCACAGAGTACAATTTCCTGCATCCCCATCCCCAAATCCATCTATATCTACATGTATTTTAGATTATGTTCATGCTGATGTTTAGGCTCCATCAAATGTGCCTACTCATGGTGGAAATCGTTATTTTCTATTAATCATTGATAACTTTTTTGGTAAAGTGTTTGTTTTCTTAATAAAGCATTAGTCAGAAGTTTTTGAAAAGTTTGAAAAGTGGAAAATCCTTGGTGAAAACCAAACTGGTAAGAAGTTGAAATCCTTTAGAACCGATAATGGTCTTGAGTTCTACAACCAAAACTTTCTAATATGTGTGATAAGTTTGGGATAAATAGACATAAGACAAATTATCTGGTAAACTCCTGCATCTTTGTCGAATGAAAAATTACCTAATTTATCTTCATTACGTGTGTTTGGATGTTCTACTTTTTTTCACCAAAACTCTGATAAACTTGAACAGAGTTCCCTAAAATGTGTTTTGCTTGTTTATCCTGAAGGGGTAAAAGGTTATAGGTTGTGGGTATGAGTCAACCGGGGTTCAAAGTGCAATTAGCAGAGACGTTACATTTAACGAAAATGAGATGCCATGTTTAGAAAAGACTCGGCCCATAGAATCCACCTTTAACAAAGTAGATCTAGAGAATAACCAAGAAGCGGAGGAATTAGTGGAACAAAAAGCAGAAAATACTGAAAATATAGAAACAACCAAATCCCTTGGAAAACTACCAACTTGGCAGAGATAGGAATAGAAGACAAACTAGGATACCTTCTAACCTTAGGGATTTTCACACAAGCCTTAATACTGAATTAGTTGAACACTCTAGTGTTAATGAGGCTATGCAATCTGAAAAATGGCTAAGTGCTATGAAAGAGAAAATGAAATCCCTAAAGATAACAAAACTTGGGTCCTAGTTCCTAAGCCAAAAAATGCCTCAATCATTGATTGCAAGTGGATTTTGAAGATAAAATAGGAAAATCCTATAAAATTTAAGGCAAGATTAGTGGCTAAGGGATTCACACAAAAAGAAGGCATAAACTACAATGAAATTTTCTCTCCAGTTGTTAAGTACACTACTGTTCGCATCGTACTTGCTCTCACTGCACACTACGACTGGGAATTGAAGCAAATGGATGTTAAAACTGCATTTTTGCATCGTGATTTGGATGAGAACATTTATCTGTGTCAACCCATTGGTGTTACTAATATGTCTAAACCTAAACTATATGTGTTTATTGAAAATATCCTTTTATGGACTGAAGCAATCTCCTCAACAATGGAACAAAAAATTCGACTTATTTATGCAGTCCTTAAATTTCGTAAGAAGTCATTATGATCATTGTCTTTATTTCAAGAATGTGGATAACTCTCCTATTTTTCTCGTATTATATGTTGATGACATGTTGATTGCTAGTCCTAATTCACCTCATATAAATGTTTTACAAAAGGATTTATGCAAAGCTTATGAAATGAAAGATCTTGGCAATGCCAAACAAATTCTTGGAATGAATATTTTTTTAGGGATAGGAAAAACTCTTCCATTCTTCTAAATTAAAAAATCGTATATTTTGTCTATTCTTAAAAAGTTTTCCATGGAAAATACAAAACCCACTTATGTGCCCTTGTCTGCTCACTTTCAGTTATGTAAAGATCAATGTCCTAAAATGGAAAATGATAAACAAAAGATAGAAAAGGTTCCTTATTCAAATGTGATTGGGTCTATTATGCTTCTTATGGTATGCACAAGACCTGATGTCGCTTATGCTATTAGCTGCCTTAGTAGATATATGTCTAACCCCGGTCCCCCTCACTGAGAAGCTCTGAAATGGTTGCTTAGATATTTGCGTAGCTTTAATAATATTGGCATTACTTTCTCTAAATATTCTGAACACACTCAACTTGTTGGTTACGTCGACTCCAATTATGCAAACGATAGAGATAGTCGTAAATCCACCACATCTTATGTGTTTACTCTTTGTGGCTCATGCATTAGTTGAAAATCCCAACTCCAACACATTGTTGCATTATATACAACCGAAGGTGAGTACATTGCTACCACTGAAGCTTTCAAAGAAGCTATATGGCTAGATGGTTTTATAAAAGATATTGGTTTTTCAAAAGAAAAACTTGTGGTAATTCTGATAGCCAATCCTCCATTCAACTATGCAAGAACCCCGTTTTTCATGATAGAACGAAGCATATAGATGTTAGGTAGAAAAGATCAGTTCTGACGAGAATCCTGCAGATTTGGGCGCTAAGTGTTTGCCCATAGGAAAGTTCAGTAAGTGTTTAAAGATTCTCAGTATATTTTCTGACTAACCAAATTCCTTTTTCAAAGTTTTCTGTCTGCATGTACATCAACGGAGTATTTTATGGCGATGACAAAATGACCAGATCCAAAATTAAACCCCGGACCTACCGCTTGGGTATTTGGTCCAAGGTGGGGTATGTTGGAATTTTCTGGCCCAAAATCCAAACCCACTCGGTGGCCCAATCAACCGAAACAAATCCCACATGGAGGCCCTTTGACCCGGTCCGACCCACTACTCTAACCCAACCCAGGTTACCTCATATTTATACCCAACCCTAACCTAAATCTATCATTTCTCTCCCTCTCTTCTTCTATCTTCCGCCGTCTGCTCTCTCTCTTTCACTCACTAATATCTCCAATGGCTATCTCTTCTCCTTTTAGCCACCGGAAATTATGGTGGCTTTCCAAAGCCAAGCCAATGGCTTTTGTAAAGCCACCCAAAACTTCCCCTCTTATCTCTGTCCAATATAATATAGAAGGAGTCCTCGTCTCCTTTGTGAAATACACTGAAATTTGTATAGTTGCTAATAAATGTATGAATAATTAAATCGAATAGTATGGATTTCATTTAATAAATGTATTAATTAATAAAATAATATAATAATATATATTAATCAATAAATTAAAACTAAATTTCTTACCTTAGTCTCGTCTTTCGGAGATAATGTGTGTGTTTGTGTAAATATTGGGATATATATATGTGTGTATGGTGATATCATGATATCACCATACACACATATATATATCCCAAACCCATCTCTTAGAACCCTAGCCCCAAATTAAACTCACGGCAACAAGGACGGTAAATCGGCAATGAGGAAGGCGACGAGTTTCATTTTTTGGTTCTCCAGTTTTTATTTCCTGAACTGGGATGCATTTTTATCAAATTTACTTTCTGATTCTGTTAGTGGTTATATCGTATACGACATCTTTGAAAGGCTCAAAACTAATGCGCATTATCCTAGTAAACCTGTGATATAGTTGATAGTATTTTTTTTTATGTTAGCTATTTGAAGACTACAATGTGTGAAATATCATTTCCAAATATCCATTTAAGATTGATACTTTTCTATCAATTATCAATCCTTTCCTAACATCTTGAATTTGCTGAGAAAGAGTTAATATTTTGGCTGCTTAGATCACTTTTAAAAATTATTAAGTGTTTTTCTGCCTTCCACAATTCAGGAGGGCTTTGCTTTTGCTCACTGTACAGAATGCAGGGCAAAGTTTATATTGCGTGCCAATGTCCCTCCTGATCGGTGGTGGTTGAGGTTAAAGTTTCAATTTCTTGTTGCGAGAGACCATGCTATCATTTTCGTTATTGTTCAGCTGGTAGGAAATGCTTCTTTTCTGCAGAATTTTCGTCAGAACATTTTTATATCATGGTTAGTGTTGGTGTAACTAAGTGCTAATTTAATTATTTATGCTGGTCAAGAAAATAATATGGTTCGCTGCATCCTTTTCTGTGTTTTCTGTTGGTTTTTTCTTATCACTGTACTCGGTTATGCTGTTGTAATCTCTTTGTTTACTATCCGTTTCCTTCTGCATAATTTCCTTTTTTCTCTAAGTTCACAATATTGCTTGAAGCCTCTTACTCTGAGCAGTTTTATGCATGCAACAGGGCAATTATATGTGAGTTTTCTTATCGTAGCCCTTGTATAAAGAGGTGTACCCTCTTTGAGTGATTATGTCTCTAAAGTGTATACGTCAGCATAAAATAATCATGTGGACATGAATTGGAATGATTAAATTCAGAAAATGAATAAACAGAAACTATTTAATCAAATCTTTTTTTTATGAAGATCCTTGTTTTGAATAATCTATGTCATTCTTGCTGTGTTTATTGTTAGTACTCTACCATATGGTGAATGGTCTACCCCTCTCAATTGCTCTTAGTTGGCTGACCCTGGTATCACCTTGGTAGATGTACTTCTTCAGATTTTCACTATCAAAATCACAGCTTGCCTTGCAAGTGCTACTTTTGGTGGCCAACGTGCAAAGGGGCTTTAGAGAAACTACATGATAAGTGTGTACATGCCTCTCAGCTGGGATTTATTCCTGAAGTTAACATATGCACAGAACATTAAACTATATCTGAAGTTTCATTCCTCTGGTGTTCAGAGATATTGGATTGAAAATCTCCGAAATCAGAAGTTTTCAGTACTTGTAGTTTGTAAGTTAAGAGGTCAATCATATGCCTTCAACTCTTCCAATTTAGCCGGCTTTGCTATGTTTTGTGCAATCTGTACCTTGGTAAGTTTTAAGTATAAATTAAGTTTTTAGATATCTTTTATGCAATTTAGTGACAGGTGAATTAATATTGTTTTGTACACTATAGGAAAAAGAACTTGGTAGAGAAGTGATTGATCTTGAGCTATTTCAAAGATGCCATAGAAAGAACAAAGGAATCGGGGAGTTCATTGATAATAAATCCAAAAGAATTAGTGTAAGTATAATTTGTCATTGGATTTAAATATTGATTAGTATATATGTTGACAAATTTTGTTACACTTTTATTACATAAATGTTCTTTTGTATCTAATGTACTTGAACAGGAAGAATACCTTGCAAAAACGGGTTGTACTGATGTTTCTTCACAGTCTTCATTCGATATCTCAACTTGGTATGATATCACTGGAGGTCTTTCTAAAGGACGCTTATATGGATTTGGATGTAGCTCCTTATCTACAAGTTCAAGTTCAATCAGTTCTTCTCTTAAAGCATCTTAGTGTATGTTGATTTGGATTGTTTATGACTTAGTGTATGTTGATTTCTATTGTATCTTGACTTATGTTTGTTGACTTGGGAGTAGACATTGATATTATTTGGTAGTATTTGGATGATGACATCAATTATATTAGTATTGTTGTATTATGAGTATTTTTTTTTGTTAATATTTGTTGTTCTTGTTTGGAAAATTAAGATTTTGGTATTCATGGAATGTATATTTTATGGAATAATGACCAAGATATTAATTTGGGTACAGAAATTAAAAATCTGCCCAAAAAAAACCAAAAAAAATTAGAGACGGAAAATTTTTAAAATTTAGAGGCCGAATCAGAGACGGATTAGAGACGGAAATTTGTAAGGTTTTAGAGACAGATTAGAGACGGAATATTTTCTTCACTTCAGAGACAGAATTAGAGACGGAAATTATTTTACCTTTATCGACGGAATCAGAGACGGATTACCTACGGAAATTAGAGACGGATTACAGATAAATTTTCTTCTTCTTTGGCGACAGAATTAGCGACTGAATTTTCAGTCTCAGATTCCGTCGCTAAATTAATAGCGACGCGGCCTTCTGCGACCGATGTCAGCGACGGATTTTTCCGTCTCTAATTTGTTTTAGAGACGGAAATCCTACTTTCAGAGACGGAAATTTCCGTCTCTGATACCCTGTTTTCTTGTAGTGGCTAGATCATAAATATAATGCTTGGTTTATATATATATATATATATATATTTATATATATGCCTTTAAGTAATTTAGGGGGATTGCATTATAAGAAATCCAATTTCGAAGATGGTAATTTAGGATATTAAATTACAATTTTTGAATAATACAAGGATTTTGGCTATCGAAGTTCCTAAAAATGTTCAAAAAATAATAATTTAACATTACAAATGACTTAATAAATTAAGAAATCAAATTAAAAATATGCTATATTTTACATTTTGAGAAGTTAATGAAGAACATTAACAATATTGTGATAAATTTTAAAATTTCATAGTAAATTGTGATTCGCATAATTATTAATAAATTGCAAATTTTCAGAGCGGAAGCACATAATAATGAGAGAGTTTCTTGAATCAAAACTTGTAAACAAAGGAGCAGAGCTGTTTCTCTTTATCTGAAGCAACAAATTTGTATTTCTGTTACTTCTGCTGTTATGAAGACAAAGGCTAAGGTGTCTTTAATAGCCTTCCTCTTACAACCGTCAACAAAGTCGTTCTTAACTAAAAGAAGCGTGAAATAAGAAAATAACTCAACGTTTATATAAACGCGTTAACAGAGCAAAACCAGAACTAATAAACTCGCATTTTGAATAACAAAGACGCGTTCCTATTTCCATCGATTACGAGTTACCTCTTCTTCCCTGTTCAAACTGATGAACTTGTTACAGCAACAACAATGATCAATCTACTACTTTTACACTCCCTCCTCAAGTTGAATTTGTCTGAACGTTGATGAGGTTCAACTTGGAGACTAATAATATAAGTTTTGGACCTAGCAGTATCTTGGTAAAGATGTGTGCTGGTTCATCTCTGGAAGCAATGTGTTTAGTATTAATGAATCCTTCCTTGTATTTGTCACACACCAAATGGAAATCAATTTCTATATGTTTTGTTCTCTCTTGGAAGAATGGATTTGTCGTTATATAGAGAGCGGCTTGATTATCACAATAAAATGGAATAGGTGTAGGGACATTGATCCTTAGGTCCTTAAGGAGACTGTGAATCCACAGCAATTCACAAGTAGTTGAAGCGATGCTTCTATACTCAGCTTCTGCTGAGGATCTTGACACTGTCGTATTCTTCTTTGTTTTCCAGGACACTAAGCTTCTTCCCAAGAATATGCAGTACCCTGTTAGTGATCTTCTAGTCTCTTTGCAGGTGGCCCAATCTGCATCACAGAAGGCTTCCAAGTCAAAACTGTCTGTAGAGTTGAAATGCAAACCTCTGTTGACTATCCCCTTCAAGTATCTCACTAAATGCAATGCTGCATCCCAATGATCCTTGCAAGGTTGTAGCATATATTGACTTAACTGTTGAGTAGCATGACATATATCTGGTCTTGTAAAGCCCAGATACAGCACTAACCAACAGTCTTCTGCAGGTTTCGGTTTTTGAAGTTGTTCTCTTGATCCTGCTCTTGAGTCCAGTCCAATTGGAACTGTTGTGTTAGTGGCTTTGGATTGTGTCATACCTGTATCAGTTAGGATGTCCTTGACATACTTACTTTGTGTAATGATCATCCCTATTTCAGACCTGCAAATTTTAAGACCAAGGAAGAATCTGGCTTTTCCCATATTCTTAATAGTGAACAGGTTATGTAATTTAGTTTTAAACTGTGTAATTGTCTTCTCACATGGCCCTGCAAGACGAACATCATCCACATATACAAGTAGACAAAAAAATCCAATTTCTGTAGTTATAGTAAACAAACAGTGATCAACTTTAGACTGAACAAAACCTTCTAGCTGTTTAGTGAATTCCAGGTTCCATTCCCTGGGTGCCTATTTGAGGCCATAACAGGACCTCTTAAGCTTGCATAGATGTCCCTTAGGAACCTGATATCCCTTAGGAGGATGCATATAAATTTCCTCCTCTATATAAGCATGTAAAAAAGCATTGTTAATATCTAACTGATGCAAAAACCAATGCTGTTTACAAGCAACTGCCAATAAGATACTAATAGTGACAGCCTTTGCTACTAGAGAGAAAATGTCCATGTAATCTATCCCTTCAATTTTATTGTACCCATTGGCAACAAGTCTTGCCTTATACCTCTCTGTACTACCATCAGATTTCAGTTTCAATTTGTAAATCCACTTGCTGCCTATGACCCTTTTTCCTTTAGGGAGTTCAGTGACACTCCAAGTTTCATTATCTTCTAAAGCTCCACACCACACCGGAATATGAGATCTCCTAATTCAATTTGCTAGAAAAGAATAAGGGAGAAAAGATCACACCAAGTGTGTAGAAGAAGGGAGCGGCCGATTTGGAGATCTAGGGTAGGAAATTAATCTTTGTGTTGTGTTAGCTTATTAGTTATTCAAAATAACTAATATATATACCTTGTATTAATGTACCAAAATGTGTCAAGGTTCATTCTACAATCCAAAAGGTATTATATTTTTTATTCCAAATAAAGAATGGCTAACATAGCAGTTTCCAAAAGTGATAATTATTAGTCCGATTTTATTAAGATAAAAATACAAGACCCAACTAATTTTATTTAAATACAATTTAATTAAAATCTATCTAATTAAGTTCATTATATATTCAACCCAATTAAATACATAAGCCCAATAAGCCTTTATTAATTAAAAAGTCTAACTTATTAAATAATAAGGGCAAGCCTAACATAAATGAATCCTATTAATTTATTCTTTGGCTACATCTAATGGATCTCTCTTATTTGTAAGTAATCCAATTACTTATTGAATTAATTCCTAATTAATTCCTCATTCCTTCTCGGTGATTTGTGTGTAACTCTTTAGGTTCACCTTTCAGTTAAGCTTGGCTAGTGTCAAACACTATTATTAATTTACATGTAATTTAATTAATAATTCTCGATCAACCCTTGATCAAGAAAGCCCGTCACCATGTGGCCGTCTAGCAACAGTCCATGGCATTAGAGACTAGGCGAATATCCATGTGTAACTTCTATACTCTCGAGTCCACATGGGTGTGGTCCTTCCGTCTACCCTCTCCCATCATTAGTCTAGGGCATGGAATTAGATGTATGCTCCCATTGTTGACTATGTGTTTATACTTAATACTTGAGATCGCGTTGCGCGAAATTGCTCGACATAGGAACCCTCTTTACTATTCGACCAATGAGTGTGGCCACAGGTTTATAGAGCGTGAACACGTCTCCAAGTGCATAGACGATACCTCTGTCATATACTGACAAGGGACAGATCCTCTTCTTAGAATTCGCCGTCCTCGCTACATACTTCGACTGCACTGGTTAAGACTTATGATGATCGTGTCTGTGACATAGTCACCTATCGCACAGACCCAAGATATAGTCATCATATACACGTGACTGCCGTGATTCCACAAGTTTGAGGAGTACTCCTGCACTATCGGAGCCGAAAATTCGAGTCATACCGACCAAACCTCTAAGGCTTCCATATGAAGACCCCGCGAGTCAGTTAGGAGATTCGACACCTAGCCAATCGACCCATTAAGGTCGCATGAACATCCTACGTGTGTCACCGTTGAAATACGACACTCATCAAATGAATGCGACTCTTAATGCATGTCTCCATAGGACACTCGATGTCCATTTCCGAGGTCCTCGACTTGGAACATTTCATACTCAACTCTTTGCAGTTGGTTTCAGGACTACCATCCAATGCATAATCTAACTGTTGCACGGTTGTTAAAATGGTTGGTGGGCTTTGTTGTGATGCCTAAAAGAAAGGAAAAAAGTCCAGAGACCTCCCCTGTGATAATGAAAATGTTCAAAAAGCCCCTTGTGAAAATTAAATTATCAATTACCTCCCTTGTGAAATAAAATAATGTTAAAAAAACCCCTCCGCACAGATATTGGACCACACGCATTTTGACTGCGAGTGGGCTATGAAAGTAGACCTATGGTCCCAAAGTTTTCCAGAATTTCAGCAGTATTTGGTTTGTTATTCATATCTTCTTGCTTATCTCAAATAATCAACCACTAATGCTAAAAAATTGGCCCAACATTCTTCCGAAATAAATTAAGACCCCATGAATTCATACCTTGGTTTGACCACCTTGCTTCCGGATATTCCATGTCCTCAATTTTATGGATTTTTTCCAACCACACTACCGTAGTAGATGATTCATAGGTACTTGGCTCCTTTACTAACAAAACAGCACAACCCTATTTCGTTTCCGACCTTTGGGAGTAAAATGACTCCAATGTACGCACTCAATAGAATCTTGGACAAACAAGTTGAACAGAGCCTTACTTTATTGAAGAAATATAGAAAATATTATATAGATATTATTCCTCTGTTGGAGGAGACAACTGTTTAGCCCATGGTGTAGAGGACTTGACTCGTTGGGGAAACCCTCATAAACTGAAAAATATTACAGAACATTGAAAAAGACTTAGATCTCTAGTGCTTCAAAGAGTAGGAGAAGTTTTCTAATGATCCCCCTCTACTTCAACACCTCTTTATTTATAGGCGTCCGCGGACTTCAAATTCGAACTCCAACTCTGCTGACTGTTGGCATTCGTCATTGCCTCATCCTCTCCAGCTATTGGTCATTATGACTTGTCGGCCATGAGACTTCCCGCTGTCTTTCCTGCTCTGCTGACTGTTGGCTTTCATCGTTTTCTACCGACAGTCTTATCCTCCAATTTTTTACATCCTTTATTTTTTACTTCTTTTGGTAAAATTTTTCTCTTTCACTTGTCTTGGTATGGTTTGGGTTTGTTTGTCGTGACCCGAATCTTTATCCCGAACAGGGGCTTTTCTTGTTTATCGCAACTAGGGAACAAATGGTTATGCCATTGCCCAACATGCAACATATTGCACGTCTTTATCCTTGTGGCCTCCGTCGCTGGCAGCTTAACTTCCAAGATTAGCATCCTCTTTTTCTCGAATAAGCTTTCTGCAAACTCAGTGCTTTCTCCTGTCATTGAATTTAACAAGATCAATCCATTTACTTTGTTTGAGAAGATTTTGAATGGATACTTGACTTTGTCCATCTCCGCGAGATAGACCCATAAAACCCAGAGCTTTCTTGGTACAAATACTATCTTCAGTAATGGCTGATACTAGGGGAGCTTCTCCCGATGCGGCTTTAATTTTGTTGAAAGCCACCATGTTTGGCCTCTGCAATTTCATGAAATAAAATGTTGGATGAGACCCCTTTTCCGCCGTTTCTGGAGCAACTGATACGAACATTATCTCCAGAAAATCGCCTCTCTTTAGGTGGGGGTTATTTTGTCATGAATTAAAAACTGTCCCATGGAAGTTTTGAGATTTCTAAAAAACTTGGCGACATTGTATGGACTGAAACAAGAGCTTCAAAATCATACCATTCCCGAATATCTTGTGGTTTTGACCCTTCTAACATCCAGACCCTATTATATTTTTCGGATGTTTCGATGATGCTCTTGCCTGGGTTTACTCCTTTGCGGGAAATTAATTTTTTCCACATACGCTGGTAATCCTGCCAAGTAGAAGAAGAAATTAACTCGTTAGTATTAACCTTAGAGATGCCTGTCATCGGCCTAAGGCTAATCTCTCCCTCCTTAACCCTGGAGGTGCTGGGTTGACTTGAATCAATAGGAGTTTGCATTTCCTGAGACTCAATTGTTGCCGTTTCACCAGAGTCTGGTGATGGCCTTGTGCAATCGGTACTTGAATCCGACGTTACAGGTCTAGAGTCTTGTACTCTAAAGGTATGTTTCTGGGTCATGCTCCCTCAACTCATGAGTCATCCTCGAAGGTGACACTTTTAGAATTAGTTCTCTTAAGTCGTTCCATAGCGAGGTGGATGCTAATAAGGAACTCCTTATTGTGACTTGGACAATATCTAGATCGACTCTTTGAATTTGTCCGGCAACTTGGGCCAATAACCGCTAGCTGTCCGAGCTTTCTGTCAAGCTCTTCAAGGTTTTTCTGAAGGTGCCTGAGTCTCAACATGATGGAGTTTGCTTCAGATGCCTCCATCTCTCGTCAGGAAATCTGCAAGAACATTTTCATGAGCTTTTATAACGACAATATTATAACAATAATATTGGCATTCAGCTTGCCATTTGATAATACGAGTTTTCTCTATTTTTTATTCTAATTTATTTTTTAAGAAAGCTTTGACATTTGTATTATTAACTTTTAAAGTAAATTCTTTAGCAAGTAAAAATAAAGGCCATTTCTTAAAAGCCTTCTAAAAACAGCAAAGAATTCTTTCTCGTTGGTATGCCAAACTTTGGTTTGTTGTTCTGAGAACAACCCTCCGGTATATCTACAAAGTTCTTCCCCTGTAGTTGTCTTCTTCATGAGCACTGCTGCCCATCTGTAATCATTGGTGTCTTATAGACTACCAATTCATCCTCGTCCTGCGGTATTACAAGCTTTGGCAGGTTACTGCAAACCTGTTTCAACTCACGAACCATTTTTGCTTGGATTTCTTTCCATTTCCACTTTGAACTCTCTGTTTCATTCAAAAGTGGTCGAAAATTCTTTCTGTATCTTGCAAGATCCTTAATGAAGATACCTGCAAAATTAACAACTCCCAAGAAGCTTTGTAATGAAGATACCTGCAAAATTAACAACTCCCAAGAAGCTTTGCAAATGCTTCTTGTCTTTGAGCACGTCTAGAAAATTATGGATTTTCTCCACAATATGCTCCTGTAACTCAATCCTTGTTTCGTCAATAAGAATTCCTAGAAATTCAATTTTATTGACACCTATAGTGGCTTTTTTTTCAGAAAGTACTAAACCTTCTTTCTGACATGCATCGAAAAATATTTCAAGATGTTTAATATGTTCTTTCATATTTTTGGATGCAATTAGTATGTCGTTAATATAGACAAACATGAACTCAAAATAATCATTAAAAAGATTATCCATTTTTCTTTGAAATATCTGGGGTGCATTAGCTAAACCCATTAGAAGCACATTCCAGATATATTGTCCCTGTAGTGTGGAGAATGCAGTAAATCTCTTTGATTCATTCTCCATCTTAATGATAAAAACCAGATTTGCAATCCAATTTAGAAAACACTTTTGCCCCTTTAATGCAATCAATTAAGTGTTCTCTACTACGAATGTAATAACTATCAAACTTGAATATCTTATTAATGCCTTGATAGTTAATAACCAAACTGGGTTTACCTCTCTTAATCTCACCATGGTTTCTCACCAGAAATCTAGAGCTACTGTAGGTAGACACTCCAGGTTCAATGAGTCCAAGACTGATATGCTCTTTGATTATTATCTGCATACCCTTCTTATCCTCCATGTTCATCTGGATAGGTTGTATCGAACATACTCGTATTTGCATTCATCTTTAACTTTCAGAGTAGCTTCGATCTTATTCCTATCCCACCAAGCCAGAGGATTTTCACTGAAGTTCCTCTAGATGAGCCTCTTAACATTCTCAAGAGAAAGCCTGCTTTCTTCGCTGATGTCTAGCGATTTTATTTCCAGTACTGCTTCTTTAAGGTTCAGAATTTCCTCGTCGGATTCCTTATAGAAGTTATCGTTGTCTATGAGTCGTTGCTGCCTGAAAGACAAAAGGACCTTACCAAATTTCCTCTTATCCAGCATTTGTGGATGAGTTAATCTGGCATCAAAATCACCACGTTTGCTGCAAAAATTTATTGGCATTATCCTGTTAAATGCCTTTTCTCTTTGCAACACCTGTATCTCATTACCACAGTTAGTAGTAAAGATTAACAGATTCCTCTGGTTATCTTGCATATATCTTGGAAATGTTTGAATGAAATTATTACCTAACAAGATATCAGCACCTGTATCATGAAAGTAAATAAGAGGTGTTTTTATCCTAAACCAGGGCGATCCGAATGCTCCTCCGATCATAATCTTGGCTTCTCGTATTCCTTTATTGAGTATTAAGATTTTTTGTGAAAAATTACTTCCTGCAATAATGGGTAAGATTTGCCTTGCTTCAGATTTTGCCGTGCAAACTCCTGATCCTGAATCAATATAAGCTGCAAAATAGTTTGTCTTATGTTTGATCATACAACATACCTACAGATATGCGTATAGAAAAGGGACTCGTCATTTAATCCTTATGGTAACACCATCAAGACTGAATTCCATTCCATTACCTTTTCTTCCCCATGGTTTATGATCTTCGAGGAAACTTAACCCCAAAGTCATACTCCCATTTTCTCATTTTGCAACACTTGTGGCTAAACTTTCATGGCCTGCTATTTCTAGCATGCCTTCATATTTTCCAACAATAAGTTGCTGCAAATGATATAAGTCATCACAGGGGAAAAAAATTTCTTTCTTAGTGATGTCAAATATAACTTGTATTTCTTTCCATCCTTTAGGGCATCGAAGTTTTACGTTATCTACCCTAATCTCTTGAGGAGTTAAAGCTTTTAATAATTCTTTCTCCTTACCTCTGTAGCCTGTAATCCTATCTTTCGAAAAGGATAACTGACTACTAAACTCAGTTCTAGAGCTTAATGTTCTATCTAAAACTGGGTGATCTTTTATGATAATGTCGACACCACCTATTTTAGGTATCCTAATAGGATTTGGTATCATTATCTTGGCAAATTCCTTGAAAATTCTAGGAATCTCAATATACTACTTCCTAAGGAACAAATCTGAATGATGAGTATTGGAAAGGGCATAAACTATTCTATAAGTTATAGAATAGGGTCTGTTACCTTCTTTCATTAGATCTTTTCTGTTAAAATCTTGATGAAGGGTTAAGACTCTACTGAAATCTTAGTCTGCTAAGTTGTATGCAATCCTAGGATGAATATCAAACATCAATTTTCCTGCATACAAATTACCTATCATTGTTCCAAGACAGCCATCTCTTAAGTTAATGATTCTTCTATCCATTATCGATAAATGCATTTTTGAATCCATTCCTTCCTTAAAAGTTGCTTTTATTACTACTTCAATATTTTCTATGTGGATCCACTTGATAGTAACATCTACTTCTTCTCTAAGCATACTTAATTCTTCAAGAATTTATTCTTTAGGAGTTAATTGTATTTCCATCACATTACTAGTAAGTTCCATAGGTATAGCGAACTCACCTGAACTTACTTTGCAGATTATGTGATGCTTCCTTTGGTTTAGTCCTATCTGGTTCAGGACTTTCCCAATGCCTCCAATCCTAAATCCATTGTATGGGCTGAGGTTGGAATCCTGTCGCATGATTCTTTCCATGGTTTTGTTTGACACCGTCATCCGGGAAAAGAATCCTGATAGGCTTTCGGAAGTTTGAAGCTTATCTCCCTTGTTGTAATTATTCTGACTCGTTGAAGATCCATCCGAATCAGTCTCTATTTCCTCCTCATAGACGCTTTCATCTGAAAGAAGATCTTCGAATTGGTAGATGGGTACCAATTCATCATAGTAAACTGCATCCAGGATATCATCTGCGGCTTCAAATTTTCTCAATTCCACATTTCTGCGGGTAGTCAAGAGATATATGTCCTTTTGCTCCGCAAGTCCAGTAATTGCAGTCTTTGAAAATTCCATTGGTTTGGGTATGGGCCCGTCTGAAAGCTCTTCTTGTAAGGGTTCTTCCGGTGGATCTTGCATCTATTCGTCTAGATCCTTGGGATGAAGCCCTTGTTGGTCCTGTTCTCTGTCCAGATTTGTATGTTCTGGCTTTGGACTTAGACCACCATGATCTCAATCGGGAAAAGGTTCTTTTGGAACTCCTGGGGTAGGAGTCACTATTTTGCTTCCTTCTTTTCCTCGGCTTGCTTGATTCTCCTATAATAGTCACAAAATCATTGTTTCACAACGGATAGGAGTTATTTGGATTTTACCTCTCAGTCTTTTCATATTCTTCTGGATGGATGCTTGATAACACCAATCCTTCGGTTTGTCTTTAAGGAAAGATATTTTTCGTGCCACTGAATCTAGTTGTCCTTGAGGTACTTTGTATTAGTGAATCAACATTTTCCTCCATGGACTGCATATCTTTGCGAAGAACATTGGAGCTGCTACTTCCGTTGCTACTCCACTCTGTAAGAAATACTTATGAAACCAATAGATGTATTCATCTACTGCGCAAATAGTCCTATGTTCAAGGCTGAAGAGAGCCTGTGCATATTCTCTAGCCTTTTCTGCTCTACTTCCTTTGAAGTATCCATCTCCGATGATGTGCATCTTGATAAGCCTTCCTAATCGGTCTGGTATCGCGCCTTTCAAATCTCCGGCAGGGATACTGGCTTCTTGGTTATTATCCCATCCGATCTTCACTTATCCCATCCGATCTTCACAGATCCCTCGAAGCTCAACTCCACAAGCTTTATGAAGTTTTATTTGTCGAGCTGTAGGGTAGTTGCTGCTATCTTAATTGTTGCAACCCATTTGTCTATCAATTCCTTGGTATTTCAGAAATCGATAATATCCAGGTTCAGTATAGCGCCATATGGATGTAAGGGCTTGAGCATGGTTCTTGCCCATGGTGTAGTCTCCGGCACACTTCTCGGATTTCTCCCTGGATTTTCCTTTAACCTGGTTCCCACAAATGTTGGAGTGGCATTAGTGTGGAAATCTGCACTTTCTCTCATCGGTTGATCCTGTGGAGGATCATTAGAACATGTACTTCTGTCCGGCAGTGGTAGTGCTGGAGTGATCTTATTTGTTTCGATATTGACTAAATCCACGATCTCGAGTTGGGAAAAGGATTCCGCCAATTCTTGTAAATCTGAAAGATCTGCTCTCCTTACCTCCATTATTTTATAGATCTGATAGATGTGATAATCAGATCTTCTCTCGTCTTTGGCTTCGAAACCCCCGTGGCCTTTCCCTTCTGGTGTAGAAGAGGTACTGTTCCAAGGGCGTCCCAAGTTCGCTCTTGTCTGGATCTGGATGTCTTAGGGCTCTCCCTTTTATTTATTTTTAGATCTGTAATTTCTGCTTTCAAGTCTGTAAGATCCTTGTGTAGATCGGCACGGATCTTAAGGATCTCATCAACTTTTTGGCTTAAAGATTCTATTTTCATAGGTATATGGATTAACCTATGTCTATAGTCTTGAACTGTCTATTGTATCTCCCTCAGATCTTGGGAGATTTTCGATGTATCCGGCTCGAGTTCCTTCCAATCAGTCTTTATTCAATAAACCTAGGCTCTGATACCATTTTTCACGGCTAGGGGATTAGCACCCAATTAGAGGTGAATAAAGACTAAATGTGCAAAATTTTATAAAATCCATGGGACTAAAATCATTGACCAGGGGGCAGTGTGATAATTTATTCATAACACAGGGGTGGTTTTCGATATTAAAATTTTTATAGGGGGGGGGGGTTTTTGATATTTGCATATATCACAGGGGGTCAAAATGAATTTGACACTCAAAAGAAATGCAAACATATATGTAATGAACATAATAAATGAAATGCCAATAGAGAATACTTATTTTATTCACTGAATAGCATTACGTAGAATCCAATTTAAATCTTTTAGAGTGTTCAATTTAAATCTTTCGAGATCTTTTAACGCTAAATTAGGCTGGTTGGACAAGCATTTAAAGAAATATGGTACTCAATTAAAGAAACATAACTTATAGTTCAAAAGCAAGGGGTGTATAGCAATTTACCCCCTGTGATATTAAAAATGAGCATATTATCCCCCTATGAAAAAAATATAGTAATTAACCCTCCTGTATTTCTTAAAATGGAGCAATTCACCTCCTTATACAGGGAGGTAAATTCTTTGATTTTAAAATAATAGGGGGTAAATTGTTGTATTTTAAAAAATATAAGGAGGTAAATCGCTATTTATTTTTTCATAAGGGGGTAATTTAGTCATTTGCGATATCACAAGAGGTTTGCTTGCATTGTTTCCTAAAAGCAAGTATATAGCTTCTACCGTTTTGGTGGGAATAATAGTTGTAAAAAGGTTGTAAGTTAAGCTGTTCAAAGTTGAAAGTATTTGAAGCAAAATTTAAGAGTGAAGAAAAAAAAATCGGTTGAAATTGGATTTTTTGGATAAATAACTCTACGCTTATATTTTTTTCAAATAAATTGCAGAAGTTGGAAGGGATCGCTATTTATACATTTGGAAGTAAATGAACTTAATTTTTTTAAATAGTTCAAAATCAAATTTTTTAAAGTATTTTTTCAACAAATTTTCAGCAATATACTATTAAAAATATATTTTAACCTCTTGCAAACACCTTATGTATATTGAGGCAACCCAATCAAGAACACATACATATGCATTTTTTTTCCTATATATACACTGTTGGCAAAATTGTATTTTTAGTTACATAACATAGAAAATTCAATACTTTTAGTCCTCTACTTTAAATAAATATCAAAATGATCCCAAATTTCAAAAGGTTAGGGCATATTTAGTCCCTGCTTTATGGAACTTTCAAAAATAGTCTCAGAATGGGAAAAATTCGATACATTTAGTTTCTAGTTTATGAGATTTATGGGAATAAATGTGTCAAGTTTTGTCAATTTTTGGACCATTTTGAAAATTTCGTAAAGCATATGACTAAATTTGTTGGGTTTTCCAAATTTTATAAGCATTTTAAAAAATTCCGTAAAATAGAGGATTAAAAGCGTTGAAGTCCTATCGTATGGAACTAAAACTGTAATTTGGGCATGCACTATTTTGTATTTCAAGAAAGGAGAGACTAAAACATTCCATCATAGCATAGTTGAATTTCAACTATGATCAAGATGAAAACGAAATTAGCCCAACTCTTTAATTACTCAACACTCAGTTTCAAACACTAGAATTAGAGCAAACATAACCTTCAAAGAACGATTGCATGAAAGACTGGACAGTGAATGCCCTTATATCAAAACTTATCTACTTTTGCTGGGTTTAGGTCAATTTGTAGAAGCAATTTCTACCAACAAGAAAAATCCGATATCCGTTGCTACAACAACACTTCAAATAGAGAACTAGGCACCCGCAGTTCTTCTCACCCCAACCAGCTTCTTGTGGAGGATGTTCAGTATGTATTTCAAATTCTTCATACACCATAACACCGAATAGAAAATTGACGTAAACTGATACAAAAAAGCAGGTTACTAGATTCATTAAAACGAGCATATGGGGCACACTCACTATATATGAACAATTAATTTATTTTTTTTAAAAAAATAATGATTATATTAAAAATATATCTATTAGATTAATTAAATATGAAAAAAAATGAGAAATAATACTGAGAAGAATGAGAGAAGAAAAATAGATGCAGAAGTTCACAAGAGAAAATGGGAAGTTACGAACAGATAGAAAATAGAAAGTTGAGAAAAGAGGAAAAACTAGTAAAATATTTTTAAAAAAAATTGACATATCAATAAATTGAAGACACTAATAGGGTGCTTACTAATTATATAAAGGTATAGATATATGCAATGAACAACAAGAATGTTACTAATTTAAATGTACATGCTGAAGCTAATAATATGTTTCAAATAATATTGTGGAACATAATATGTTTCAAATAAAACAATCTAACATATACACGTTAATAGAGAGATGCCTCATAAATATATTAAAAAAAAATTAGGGAACGAAGAATCAAACATGAGAATTGTACATTAAGTGAAGATTTTGGAAATCAACTTAGACTGTGCCGGTGTTGTAATTTTTAAGTTCGCAATCTTCTTCAACTCCTTCACGTGGGATACCTTAAAAAATGGCGGAACACCGCCGCCGGCCGTGTCCTGACGATTGCAATAAGAAATTGTGCTGTGGATAGCTGGCACTGCATCTGGAGTTGGATGTGATTTTTGAATAATATTTACGTTGGAACTTTTATGCTTGCTGGATAAATTCCTGACCAATCATTGTGTTGGAACTTTCTAGAAGTGGATGCGAATCTTGAACCATATTTCTCTTGGAATTTTCTTGTTTTGGCTTCTTCAAGACTGTCCTGTAGAAGTAGGAAATTATGATAATTGCAGCGGCATAGCTGTAGAATTTATGGTGTAAGTAGAGGATATGGCCGAGAGGAGGCGGGGAAGCAGTAGGAAAAAGGTGTGTAGAGCTACAAAATATGTGCATTACGTTTGGTTATATATATAGAGTGTTTTGTTTTATTTTAAAGATAATTAAGTATGTGTCAGAAATAGTATGTAAGTTTGGATTTATATTTAAATATAACTTAAATAGTGTAAAATAGGTGTGGTAAGTTTGGTTTTGTCTCTTGGAAGAAACAATTCACTGTTTATTATCTAATCATGTCTCTTTTATATGAATTTATAATTAGGTTTACTTACATTTTAATATCAGAACTATGATTATTTTACACTTTGATATCTAAACTTTTTCTTGTGTCAACTTACCATTTCAACTTTATGAAATTTTGCACATTGTAATTTATAACTATTTCTCAACCATTTGTTTTGTAAAAAATAAAATCACATGAAATGCACATGTGATACTTAAAGGTTATATAATGTCATATTTTTTACAAATGAACAGTCTGTAATATTTTTTCTACAGAAAGATCAATACAATGACGTCATATATGGCAAAGTGCAAATTTCGCAAAGTTGAGATAGCAAGTTGACACAAAAAATAAGTTTCAGCGGCAAAGTGTAAAACTAGACATAGTTCATATGGTAAAATATAATTTACCCTTAAAATTATATATATTAGTTTACTTGTAGGTGGATTGAAACTATATATAATATTGTATATATATTTTTTGTATGAAAAATCACACTCGATTTATGTTTTATTTCATAAATAATAAATATATATTTAATAAATAATTTTATGCACATTGGCAACGGATTAAGAATTTAATTTGATGTTCTATTCGAATTACTAAATTTAAATAGACTACTTCAATAATATATTTGATGAATTTATTTACATAATTTAAGATTATAAAATTTTTTATGAATTAGTAAAAACACACAACCAACGTTAGTTATTTTAAGACCTCATTTTTAATAAATAGTATATATTAAAATTAATTGTAGCATGTTCATAAATAGAATGGATTTAAATTAATTACACCATATCTATAAATATGTATAGATTTAAATAGAATAGAGTCAATAAATTGTACCATACTATAGAATTTAACAAATACATTTCTCTCTGTGTTTGTTTGCTAGATTAGAGAGTTCCATCAAAGAACGCAGAGAGTGAGAAGAACTCTGATTTCTAACCCAAATTGGGCTGCAGGAGAGCTAAGAAACCGCTCAGTAACCGGAAATACGTTGAAGACGGGTGAAACTGCCACCACAACCACAAGAAAACCCAACAAATCAACCACCACTACTTGATCTCTACCATCAATTTTTGCAGCAGTTGCGGTGCTTATCACTATGATTTGAAGCTCCAGAATCAGCTTCTGCACAAAGAAGGGATGCTCAAGGTAATATATTTTCGATTGAAAGTGTTCCCCCACCATCTCTGGCAGAGCGGGTTGTTGCATAGAATGTGGGCGATGGCGGTTTGAAAACTGGCGGCGAAAGATGACGGACGGTGGGAGGAGTGATGAAGGAAGAAATACGCGAGAATGCACTTAATTCAATTTTGTATATGATGTTCAGAAACAAGGCAAAACCTAAAATAAAATAAAATACACACAGTTCAGGTGAATTAAATCCACCCAAACATGTGGCCTGTTTTGGTTTATCTCGGAGATGGGCTGAAAATGAATAAAAATATTTTGATATTGTAATCGTATTTATATAAACACCCACTCAAGAATTAAAAAAAAAAAACCTTACACAAAACCCCCTACTATACATATCTCTTTCAATAAATCTAATTCCTCGGACTTAACATTTTATAAAAACACACATATATCACAAAAGCTAAATGAACATTTATATTGACATTAAATCTCAGGGTATAAAGGTAATTATCCACTTTCATTTGTTACTTTGTCCGTTCATATGTTCTTGCACATAAGAAAATTTTAGTCCTACTAACCTTAAAATATGATCAATTTTGAAATCCCAAGAACAAGGACAAAAACCAAAAAATACAATAACCTCATGAGAATAAATAAGAAATAAGACAATTCTGCTGCACCATAATTTTTAAAAGTTACTATGATTTGTCGAAGCTAGTGGTAGTGGGCAACATAACAACAAGATTTAGCACAAGGAGAAGAGTAATGAGAATACTAAACACCTTCAATTGCTCTACTGGTTGTCCTTAGTTTTTAGTCACGTCATTAGTTTATTGGGCAATAACTCGATTTAAAGATGAAATTAAAGGAATGCAAGAGGGTAAATTATATTTTCGGCCCAATAAGTGGACCTGCTCTAACTTCGGTCCCACACTTTGGTCAATTCGCATATTGAGTCCTATATGTGGTTTTTTTTTAATTTGAGAACCATTGAGGGATTTTCGTCCAATGGATAACGGCAACTACTCTCTCTATTAGTCAATACAATCAAAATAAGTGTAAATTTAATTTTTGGTCCCATAAGTAGACCTGTTTTCAATTTTGATCCAATAGGTGGACCTATTTTCAATTTTGGTCCCACACTCAGGCAAATTTTGTATTACATGTGAATCGACATGAAACCCTACAACAAGAGAAGCTCTCCAATATATGCACAAATATGTATATTAACTCTCAACTTTGACAAATATTTTACTTATGGTTTTTCAAGATCTGGCTATGTAAGGACCCCACTCGCGGCCACACTCCTAATTGTATATCCTCAAAGGCATGTTATATGAGTAGCGATACTGAAAAGAAGAGGTCATTCGAGATCTTAGTTAGAACTATTCTTATAGAAAACACAGACATATCACTACAAATGCAGATATAAAACAAATATATGTCATGAATTCGTAAACTCAGTATGTTGCATGCCTTATTTTTGTTTTTGGAGCAAATAAGGTACGTCTTGCATTCTATAGCATGACATATTAAGTTTTCTTTTTGCACGTAAGGGCCAGGGCTCATAATATAGCAATCAACTTATTTGTGCAGTGGATAACTAAAAGGACATGTAGCATGAAATGAAATGTTTACCTTATGTTTGGATTTGTGTTTTGAGTCTTTTGTTTTGTGTTTTGAAGAAAGAGAGAGACAAATGGGGATAAGTGTGTGTTGAAAATAGATGGTATGTTTGGATTTGTGTTTTGAGGTAATTTAAAATATTCTAAAATAAGTGGTGTAAATTTGATGATGGGATTTGGGAGACAAAAATTACTGTTCATTGTCAAATCATATTTCTCTTTTATATATTTTTTTATATATAAATATTGTATGTTTAATGTTATATTTTTAGGAGACAAAAATCACTGTTTATTGTCAAATCATGTCACTTTTATATTATATAGATAAGTGTATATATATGTATATTATATATATAGAAGGTTGAAAAATAAGAAAACACACAGATAAGGTGTAAGAACAAAAAACAAACAATGAGTGTTTTATCTTGTCTCGAAAAATACGAAAACATGAATCCAAACATAGTAGGTTTTCTGCAAAACTTTCCGCAAGATTATCAACATTGAGCAACAAAATCAAATTTATTAAAAAAAATGGAAATAAAACAACGTATGGGCCTCTTTTCGATTTTGTTGCTGCAGGAGGCCTTCTAGGGGTATTGTTAATGTGTTCCAGTCAAAGACATTGCTCCCAAGAAACACAAATACTGCTTCTCTATAGAGTCAAAACATATTATGAAATTTAAGCGCATCTGTTTTAAATATTGTCACAGAGTGTGACAGAGTGAGTGAGACCTGGAAATGGTCGAACAAAGTATCTGAGTCCTCCAAATATTCTGCTCGACAATGCGACACAAAAGCAAATCCACACTGCATAAAATCGAGAAGATTCAAGCAGAAAGTAGAAGTTGTTGCATGCTTAACCACATAAGCATCATACCATCATTTGCATTTAAAGTGATTGTAACAATTAGGGTAAATTACATTTTTGGTCCCATAAGTGGACCTCTTTTCAGTTTTGGTCCCACACTCAGATCAATTCGCACATTTAATCCCATATGTGTTTTTTTTTTTTCAATTTGAGGACCATTTACAAATTTCCGTCCAATTGATAATGACAGTTGCTCTTTCCGTTAGTCAATACAATACAAAATAAGGGTAAATTACATTTTTGGTCCCATAAGTGGACCTGTTTCAAATTTTGGTCCCAACTCAGGCCAATTTGCATATTTACGTGTAGGACCAAAATTGAAAATATGTCCACTTATGGGACAAAAAATATAATACCTTGAAAAATTCCTCATCTCGTACTTGCAACTTGTTCTGCACGCAAACCTTGATACGAGACAAAGTTTTACCATCATTGATCATCAATAAAAATGGCTCGCCAATATTTTTAATTCTCTGTCAGATGCAAAATGAATATATAAGAACTAAGAAAGAGATGCACTTGCAGTTGAATTAGAGAGGTAGAACGAGTACAAATATCTGAGGAAAACTATGAAGTAACAAACGAAAAATATTACCGTCTGGTTTTGAGCATCCTCATGCATGAATTGACACACATGAATCAAACATTTACGTTTGGCTAAGAAATTTCTCTCCCTTTGGAATCTGCAATGAGAAATTATAAAAGTGAAGAATTTGTTGATATTAAAGATGAACATATGGGGAGCCAATTTTAAATGAAAAAGTGTCGTAGCCTATCAATGACACAGTACTGACATGGAAAGCAATTAGCAAGATATTTTTGTTACGTGTATCTCCTGAAAAATGCAAGAATTTATATACATAGACACACATATGTATAGAGATAGAAATAGACCTCCTCTGCTCGTAAAGTCCAGCGATTGTCATTTATTGCTGCGATCTTATCACTATTAGGATATATCTGTAGCAACTTGGAGTTTCAGCAACTTAAAAAAATAAGCATAGAAGGCTAGACATAAGGAATTTCTAACATCCATTTGGAAACACAATATACAATTTACTAAGTGAAGACCACATGGGCAAAAACAAAAACCTAGGAAGTAAAGAGACTCAACTTCCAAGTCAGAGTGCATATCTCCGACACGTGCTATTTGTGTGTAGTCAACCCATACAAGATTTTTCAGCGTAAAATAAATGGAATTTAACTATTTAAGCTAGATTATTAAGTAAAAGTTTAGAAGAATATTATTTTGATATTAATATTAAGACACCAATGAATGAAACAAAAAGAAGATGCAATAATTCAGGACCTTATAGATCTTGTGAGAGAATACTTCCAGCAACTTGAGCTCTGCATTTGAACGAGAGAGTTTCACGTATTTAACGTAAACATTGCAACATTTAAAAATCATATAAGGATATGTTATGTGGCAAATCTTAGAATTTTCAGCTATATTACCTTCTCATTGTGGAATACACACACGCACACTCCCGGTACTAACTTGTCAGCTATATTACCTTCTCCTTGAGATGCTCAATCACCAAAAATGATTTCTTTTGCAGCCTAATACTGTGAGTTTCCAGCTATATATGGAAAACAAATAAGATATATAATGTTTGTTAAATATATAATTAATTTGCAAGTCTTGCATATGTATGCACTTGTATAGGAGCATAAAGTCCAATTATGAATGAATACTCACTTCAGAGTTTGCCGCATAGCTGAAAGCTAGTTTGAGGATTCTCAACTATTGCAATTCTGGCAGAGATATATCCACTACTTCAAAGTACAGAATACCAGAAAGCTGAACAAGAAAGTAATGCTTTGTTACTTTCACACCCTCATCAAATGAACCCCGACTTAGAGTTGTATGAATGCATACTTGGTCGTAATGCAACAGCATCTCTAACAAGTTTTCTACTCCTCGATATCTTATAGGATGAGCTTTTGGTCGCTGAGAGTAGATATTGTGTGATGTAAGCCATAGTTTGGATGGATCATCGACTCCGAGTTGGTTCGGTACTTTTATAACAACTTCATCATATGAGTCAAGCTTTGACCTTCACAATTAGTGGAATTTGAATTGCAGCATTAAGTGGATCAATATTACCAATCATAACATAGGAAATTACACTCTAGAATTAAAAGTCTGTCTTCTATTGAACTCACAGTTGTAAACAAAATTCATCATTTTCAGGCCTTTCCAAGGAGCGAAAGTGGATAACCTGCAGAACAATAAACCAAAAAGGTCAGGATATATTAGATGAATTTAGAAGCATCACATCATTGCTTTAACAAGAAGGTAATTATGGGGAAAAGGATACTTTTAGACTTAGAACCATTATTTGTGGTCACTGAACAGAAATAGATGGGGTACATTGAGTAACTAATAGTGTCCAGGTATGCACACGCACATGCACACCAAGAGAATGGGAATTAAGACCAGGTGCAAGAGAAAGAGCAAAAATTTTAAAGAATCGTGGATGATAATATGACAAGATCATTCGATAATATTATACTCTTATATGATTCATTGTTTCTCGGAGGTGACAAAGTACAAACTTTATATTTTGTATATTTTTAAGCAAATAATAGAATCAAATACCAAAATACTTCAATAGTGAAACAAATAATACGGGCTAGGAAAGTCAATTATGCTTTGTTCAGGCAATTAACGTATACAATAGTCAATATGAGGCACAACATTGATTATGTGATAAAAGGGACCATTTCAAGGAGGAGAAATGCAAAGAGAGAAAATAAAAGAGAATTCGAAGAGCAATAAAGCACACAAACATAGGCATCACACTAAGATAACGAGAAACAAGGAGCAAGAGAGGGAGAAATAGAAAGAGCGAGGAATTTCAAAGAATCGTGGAAGATAATATGATGAGAACTATTGGAAATTTATCCACTAAGTGATGAACTCAAATGAAACAAAAGTATAGAGACAATGGTGGAGTTGAAAACCCTTATACAATAATTTCAGATCAATGAATAAAGAAAGAATAACAGAAAAATAGTAATACGAAAAGTAGTAAAGTAACTGGCTCAGGTGTCAGATCCGGCAACCGAATGCCCAAGCGCCACCACCGGCCGACAACCCTCATGGTTGCAAAAAATCCACAAAGACCCACAAAGAGACCAGTTAGGCTTCGTTTAGAATCACTCAGAATTCCACTAAGAAGTTTCTTCCACACTCAGCAAATATTCTCACAAAGTATTTTATGAAGAGGGGTTTTAGTTTTGTTGTTGTTCTATCTCTTTATAATCAAAGAAGACTAATATATAGATAGATAGAACATAGAGAACAGAGATAGAAAGAGGTAAGATGATGAGAGATTTTCAAGAGCATTGGAAACTTCAGAGGAACAAAACCAGAGAAAGAAAGGAGGAAGACGAAGAGGCATCGGCTGAATAGTTGAAGAATAGGGTTAAGTAGTGATTTAGGGTTAAGTAGAAGAAGGGTCGAGTGATTTAGGGTTAAGTAGAAGAAGGGTCGGGTAATGGACCAGGCAGCAAGTGGGCTGCCATCCAAGTGGATGGGGGGGGGCATGGGCGAAAAAATCCAACAACATCATTGGATAATATAACATTATACTCCACAATGATTCATGCTTTTTTGGAGAGACAATGTACATGTTTTATATTTTCTATAATTTTAACCAAATAATTGCATCAGATATCCAAATACTTCAATAGGTAAAACTTTTTCATGAAACAAATAATATGTGCTAGGAAAGTAATTTAACTACGCTATCTTTAGGTTGCTTATACAATAGTCAATATGTAGCACATCACTGACTATGTCAATAAGGAGAAACACGTAGACAAAAATAAAAGATAAGTTCGAGAGCAAGCAAGAACGCGAATGTCCAATATAAATACGTTGTTGATCGTAAGAGATTTGCAGCATAGGGTGCTTGCAATAGCGAGCTCCAATGTGGCAAATACGAGCCTCATCTATATTAGCCCTCTTATTGCTTTTTTTAAGTATAAAATTCAAGTAAAAATATAACAATTCATTTTCTAGGGGCGAGATATTGGATAAGCGTAAATTCAAGACAGCTAAAGATATGGTTTTCAGTCAAATGCAAAGCTACTATATGAAGTCTAAAATTATAAATAACTATTGATATTACTCTACAAAGGGAACCTATAGAAGAGAATTTGAGTGAGAAGGAACTATTTAAAAGAATAACAAGGACAACATATAGTAGAGATATACCCTAATTAAAAATAACTAAAAGTTTAAGGTTAGAAGGAAGTACGCATGTGCATGCTCATCTGTACCTAGGTCCGGATGAAGGAACGTATAAAGTGAGTTTTCACATAAATGAGCATCCGCATCTACGTGAGAGAGAGGAAGACATGAAATGAGCTTGACGTGAATGCTCATCCGCATTTAGGTTTGGAGGGAGGAACCTGAGCTTGTCAGAATTGCTATTCCGCATCTAGGTTTGGGGGGAGGAATACATGGAGTAAGTGCGACGTGCATGCTCATCCGCATCTATGTCTAGAGGGGTGAAGGTGAGAAAAAAGTGAGCTTGTCTTGCATGGTAATCTGCGTCTAGGTCTAGATGGTGGAAACTAAGAAACAATTAAGTGTGACGTACATGCTCATTCGCGTCTAACTCTGGAGGGAGGAAACATAAAGAGTAGTTAAGAAAGAAGTCAGCTAGACTTGCATGCTCATCCATGTCTAGGTACAGAGGGAGGTAAGTATGAGAGATTTCTTATTTCTCTAAATTCGAATAACCAAAAAATTGCAAGAAAGTTAAAATTTATACATGGTTTTCAGTCTCATCATATGAAACCTCCTTCAAAAGATTTTTTGTTTCAAGGTCGGGGAATAACTGGGAAACACCCAACATATTTAAAAGATTCCTACAAAACAAGCAACCAGGGGAAACAGAAGAAAAGGATTGGACATTTTCTGAGTGATGTGTTTACATTAAAGAAAAGCTCAAATATGAAGAACTGCTCATTGTGAAAGAGGCTATTTCGAAAAGCATTAATGAGTCATCCAAGTTAGACCAATATGGATTATGTTTGATACTTTAGGAAAAGATTTTCCCACAATCCACCAACACGATCAACATAAGAATGAAATATGACATGTGAAACATATATCTGTTAACTACATTATAGTGATTCTACCTAAGATGCAAATGCGTACACATAAATATTACTAATTAATATGAACAGAATACTTATGATAATGTATTTGAAGGCTATGCTGGTATTCAAGGAAAGATGGAATATCCGGGCAGCCAAATAGCTTCCTTGTGTGAGCAGGCAGTGACTTTTGATACCAGAAAATGTCCCCATCCTCTAGCTGCAATAAAAGAAACCGTAAAATTATAAAAATACAATCTTTGTCCTCACAAGATACTTGTCCTTATCATTTTCATGTACCTAGTTAGATGTAAATGTAAGTCCCGTGTCAATGTACGCACACATGACTATGGGCTCAAACTTTTATCTCCTGAGAAGCAAAAAACACAAGATATCTTCACCATTTAAAATATATTTGGGCATTTTGTAAAAGATATCTTCAACATTTAAACTGTATATGTGCATTTTATGAAAGAAATCTTCACCATTTTAAATGAATATGTGTATTATATTCCATATGCATAGCAATTTTTAAGTTGCAATGTAACATGAGTTATGTTCATCTCCATGACATTTGACAGATGCAATAATAGCTCAATTTAATGAAAACAGTTGCATGTGGTTTTCATTTTAAGTTTTTCAGCTAACAATAATCTATTAGGATTGCTACTGTCTCTTCCATTGATATATTGGAACAAACCACGAAGAGTTCTATCTCCTCATTAGGAGCATAGCCTGCAAGTTGATTTAACTTCTCTAGAATATCTGATGACTTGTCATATCTGTAGCACCCCCTACTCGCTACATCTAATTATTACTATTTTATCTTTCCTTTAACTACAACTCATTCTATAAGTAATTCCCTTTCAACCCATAAAATAAATTCTTGATTTAACTTCTCTAGAATATCTGATGACTTGTCATATCTGTAGCACCCCCTACTCGCTACATCTAATTATTACTATTTTATCTTTCCTTTAACTACAACTCATTCTATAAGTAATTCCCTTTCAACCCATAAAATAAATTCTAATTTTATCAATATAATATATATCACAAAGATAATAGATACTATCAAAAGTTTATATTTACCCTCACTAGATGTTCTCATGTACATAACCTCAAGTTAAGTACTACCACAGTTTAAAACTCAAACCCCGATAAAACATTAGAATATTTAACAATCAAAACGCCAAAACTCTGACTTCAAACATCACGGCTGACCCACCTAATAAAGACGACGGCACCGCTCAAAGTCCAATGTGGCTAATCAGTTTGACTTATTCCCTGAAAAGTACGTGGCAAGGAATGAGCTGCCTACTCAATAAGTATAGCTTATCAGTATATATATATATATATACAGGCAACAATTCATGTACATGCAGTTACGTTGACAACAGTCATTCGTCATATAGTAATATCAGATATAAGCAGTAATATATACCCACAACTATAAATCAATTTACGACATAATATTTGATGTTATCGTTTATTAACTACGGGCCCCCACTTACTCTAGTCGGAGTACATCAGTCAATGGTTTTGCCGGCCATCATCATATCATAGGATATTCCGCGCTGCCCCGGACTGTGTAGCAATATAGCACAGGACATCACAACAAACATGGTACCCATAAATTATATCAAACCCTTTATATATTTATAACTATCATTTTTAATAACACCCGTAAATTATATTACCACTGAAACCTCATTTTCCCTCTTTAATAACATAATATTTCTTAAATATAACCTCCAAAATATTTCTATGAATTTTCTACCAATTTATCGTTGCTATATAATTTAATCAAACAACAATACATAGAATTACATATTTGGCTAATCATTCCGATGAAATTGGGTAAATTAGCTATAATAATAACTAAATTTAACAAATCTAATATTTTAATTATCTAACCATATCATTTTTATATCAAATGTGATATTTACTTTGATAGTAATTTAAATAGCCAAAATCATAAAGTACTCCAGTTAAATGATACATCGCTCAATATAATTAACATTTAATAAACAAACTAATTAAATAATATAATTATATAAATTATTAAAGATTAAATTTCAAAAATCTCGTACCTCTGTTCTCCGCTATTGTGTGCGTCGGTGTGGGTGTGTAGATGTGAGTGTGTGTAAATATGAGTGTGTGCAATTAACATACATATATATATGTTTAATGGTTGGTGAGGCGGTGGCAGCACATGCCACTGCCCACTTTTTTTTTTTTAAAAATTTTTTATAAATAATTACTTTTACGTCCTTTTTAATTTTCTTAAATAATATTATTTGCTTCCAAATATTATTACAAACTCCAATTTATTACGTTCAAGTTTTATTATATCCCAAATTCAATTTATAATTTATTTACTAATCAAATTGAAATTTCTAATAATTACCAATTAATCTCCCAATTGCATGAAAAATTCAACGGATGTCACAATTCTCCCCTCTTAATTAAAATTTCGTCCCCGAAATTTAACTAACTTACCCACTCAATGGAATAAATAGGGATACTTCTCTCTCATATGCTCCTCAACCTCCCAAGTTGCCTCTCTTGGGGAATGATGACTGCATCTCACTTTTACCATCGTTATATCTTTATTTCTCAATTTTCTTACGTTTCTATCCAAAATCTCTACAGGCTCCTCCACATATGTCAACTCCTTAGAAATCTCTATCTCCGATTGACGAATGATGTGACTAGGATCAGATCGATAACATCGCAGCATTGAAACATGAAAAACATCATGTATTTGTGACAACTCTGCCGGTAACGCTAGTCGATATGCCAAAGGTCCGATTCTTTCAATAATTTCATACGGTCCAATATATCTCGGACTCAGCTTCCCTTGCCTGCCAAACCTCAAAATTCACCTCCAAGGAGATATCTTTAAGAAAACCTTATCACCTACTTCATACTCCATCTCCCTTCGGTGTTGATCAACATAACTTTTTTGTCGATTTTGTGCTGCATTCAAGTACTTCTTAACTATTTGTATCTTTTCCACTGTTTTCTGTACCAATTCAGGACCTTCCAATTGTCTTAATCCCGACACCTTCTTCCATATAAAGCTTCACATGGAGCCATATCGATACTAGAATGGAAACTGTTATTATATGCAAACTCCATTAGAGGTAGATGATCATCCCAGTTGCCCTTAAACTCCATTGCACAAGCTCTCATCATATCTTCTAGGGTTTGAATCGTTCTTTCTGACTGCCCATTTGTTTGAGGATGGAATGCGGTACTGAAATGTAACTTTGTGCCCAATACCCTTTGTAAGCCTTCCCAAAAGCGTGAGGTAAATCGGGGATCTCTATCTGACACAATCGATACAGGCACTCCATGTAATCTCACTATCTCAGAAATGTATAATCCAGCTAACTTATCCAGAGAATCAATTATTCGTACCTGCAGGAAATGAGCAGATTTTGTCAATCTATCCACAATTACCCAAATAGCATTATGCTTCCTGAATGTACGTGGCAACCCCATAATAAAATCCATAGTGATCTTCTCCCACTTCCATTTTGGTATTGGTAGAGGTTGCAGTTTACCTGCTGGTGCCTGATGTTCAGCCTTTACTTGCTGACATGTCATACATTTAGCCACAAATTCAGCTACATCTTTCTCCATTGCCTGCCACCAATAGTAAGGTTTTAAATTTCGTTACATTTTTGTAGTACCAGGATGCATCACATATGGTGAATTATGAGCTTCTCGCAAAATCGCTTCACATAACCCATCCATATCAGGCACACAAACTCATCCCCGATTTACTATTATTCCATCAACTCTTATAGAAAATTTTATTTTACCATGTCTTATTCTTTAAAGCATTCGTAATAAGAAAGGATCTCGAGTCTATGCTTCTTTGATCTGATCCACAAGTCTGGCTTAAGTTGTAAGGCTGCTATTAAACCTGCTACCTGATCAACCTCTAGTTCCGTATTCATAGACCTCATCTCCAGTAGCAATGTCTGATTGTAACTCCCTAAATTGGCTAATATACTTGAACTCTTTCTACTCAAAGCATCTGCTACCACGTTTGCTTTCCTTGGATGGAAGTCAATAGTGCAATCATAATCTTTCAAACGTTCTATCCATCTTCTTTGCCTCAAATTCAATTCTTTCTACATCAAGATATATTTCAAACTCTTATGGTGAGTAAGGATCTGAAATTTTTCTCCGTACAAGTAATGTCTCCAAATTTTCAGTGCATACACAATCGCGGCTAACTCCAAGTCATGTGTAGGGTAATTTAACTCATGATTCCTCAATTGGCGGGACGCATAAGCAATTACCTTTCCATTTTGCATCAACACACATCCCAAACCCTATTTAGAAGCATCTGTATACACTATATATCCACCACTACCAGACGAAAAAACCAAAATTGGATTGGAGGTCAATCTCTTCTTCAACTCATCAAAACTTTGTTGACACTGTTCCGTCCACTGAAATTCTACCCCCTTTCTGAGAAACTTGGTTAGAGGACCAACAATTATAGAGAAACCCTCAACAAATCTCCTGTAATATCTAGCTAACCCTAAGAAGCTTCGGACTTCATTGGCATTCTTTGGCACTCTGCATTCCATAATAGCCTTTACTTTTGAAGCGTCAGGCATAACTCCATCACCTGATATTACATGCCCAAGGAAAACCACCTGATTTACACGAAATTCACATTTGCTTAACTTAGCATATAACTCCTTCTCTTTCAAAATCTGTAACACTATTCTCAGATGTTGCTCATGCTCTTCTCTATCTCTCGAGTATACCAAGATGTCATCTATAAAAACAATAACAAATTGATCCAGATATTCCTGAAATGTACGATGCATCAATGCCATGAATGCTGCTGGTGCATTTGTTAACCCAAAGGGCATCACCAAAACTCGTAATGACCATATCAAGTACGAAAAGCTATCTTTGGTATGTCATTCTCTACTAACCTCAGCTGCCAATAACCAGACCTCAAATCGATCTTTGAAAATGTTGTAGCTCCCTTTAATTGGTCTAACAGATCATCAATCCTCGACAATAGATATTTATTCTTTACTGTTACCCTATTTAATTGGCGGTAATCGATGCATAACCTCATACTCCCATCTTTTTTCTTCACAAACAGCACTGGTGCTCCCCACGGCGAAGTACTCGGCCTGATAAACCTTTTCCCCAACAATTCTTCGATTTGCTATTTAAGCTCTTGTAATTCCACTGGGGCTATTTTGTACGGTGCAATAGAAATTGTGGCAACTCCCGAGAGAGTTTCTATGGCAAAATCCACTTCTCTATGCGGAGGCAAACCTGGTAAGTCATTAGGGAATACTTCAGGGAAGTTTCTCACTATTGAAATTTCCTCCAATGTGGGATTAACCTTCTCGGAATCTACCACATGGGCTAGATATATTTCACAATCCTCTAACATCAATCGTCTTGCCTCCGTGGCTGATATTACAGAAACCGGTACTACCTGACGATCCCTCACAAATATTACTTTTGATTCACCAGAACATTCGATAATCACTTCCTTTTTATAACAGTCAACTATTGCTTTATCTTGTGCTAACCAATCATCCCCAAAATAACATCAAACTCCTTCAAATCCAGCACTATAAGGTCTATAGGTAAATTTATATCTCCGATTTTCACCAAGCTCCCTTTCCTACGGTTCACTACCACACCCCCTCCCACGGGCAAATAAACCATCAAATTACATCCCAATGGACTATTCTCTCCCGGTATTTTAGATGCAAATTCAGATGAAATTTATGAATGTGTAGAGCCAGGATCAATCAAAACATAAGCTGCAATGTCAAATAACAATATCATACCTGATATCACTTCATTCGATGCTGGGGCTTCCTCTCTGGTAATGTTATATATCCTTGCTTGAGTTTGTCCCTGAGTAACTTGTGCTCCAGTCCCCCTCATACCACTACCAATAATGTGGCCACTATCTCTGTTACCCATGCCTCTGCCTCTGCCTCTGCCTCTGCTAGCTCCCTGGCCACTATTGCCCTCACTGCTTTGGCTATGGGTCCTGCTAGCAACACTTTCAACCATACCCATAGTCTGACTGGAACAAATTCCTAGCAATGTATCCTCTACCTCCACAGCGGTAACAAGTCTTCAGTATATCATCCCGTCTCCAACATGGCCCTTGATGTTGTCTTACACAGGTAGAACAGCTCGGAGAAAAACTAGTCCTCGACCATAACTCAGTCCAGCTCTCTGTCCTGATCCAATAGAAGGCGTAGGAAATGAGATGCGTTCAACCGAACCTCTTCTAAAGCCCATAGATCCACCGAATCTCTATCCACTACTTCCTCGAATAACAGGACCACCACGTGTAAAGCTCCTACTTCCCGTTGAGAATGAGCGACCGGTTCCCCTCTTGGTCAACCTACCCGATTCCCTTACCACGTTCGTTGATTTTCTCTTCTCTTCCCCCTTCTTCTTGTCCTCCATTACTGCTTCTTCCATACGGATCGCTAATTCAACCAGAGTTTTAAAGTTTGTAATTCTGACTGCGAGACCTCTTTTGATCTCCGGTCGTAGCCCTTACTCAAGACGGTAACAATGATCCTCCTGCGTCGCTATTGCTTCTGGTGCATATTTGGCTAGTGCCGCAAAACGGAGTTCATATTCTGCCACCGTTTGATCATCTCCTTGCACTAAATTTAGGAACTCCATCCTCTTTTTGTCTCGGTACATCATGGATCTGTATTTATCATCGAACTCTTTCTGAAACTCAACCCAAGTTATTTCTCTTAGCTCATATCCCCTCTTTATAGACCTCCACCAAATCAAAGCATTGCCAACGAACAAAGAAACAACATACTTAAGTCGATTCTCTGGAGTGCAATTTACTAAATTCATCACATCTTCGACTTTTTCCCACCATCTTTCAGCATTCTCTGGGTCTAGGGTACCTTCAAATTCTGTAGCCCCCATTTTTCTGATTCTTTCATAATTATGATCAATTGTAGGGACTACTAGTGCTGGCACTAGAGTGGATGCACACGCCTGTTCAAGTAACTGCGCTTGTGCTTGTGTTTGGGCTTGAAAAGCCATTTGAAATATTTTTGCATACTCTGGTGGTAATCCTGCCACTGGAGCACCTCCTGGAGGAAAAGGAGCATCAGCACCAACACCCTCTCTACCTACCTCCACCCCACCTGCACTTGCAGGTGCCACTGAGCCTTCTCAGACTCCGTTGACTCTTCCCTACTAGCTACTAGGTCAGCACGTGCACCTTGAGAAGCCATCCTATACTAAACAATTTAATCATTATGGGAATCTCACAATCAAACTATTACTCTAGGAACGTAGACCTGCTCTGATACCACCCAATGTAGCACCCCCTACTCGCTACATCTAATTATTACTATTTCATCTTTTCTTTAACTACAACTCAATCTATAAGCAATTCCCTTTCACCCCATAAAATAAATTCTAATTTTATCAATCTAACATATATCACAAAAGATAATAAATACCACCAAAAGTTTATATTTACTCTCATTAGATGTTCTCATGTACATAAACTCAAGTTAAGTACTACCACAGTTTAAAACTCAAACCCCGATAAAAGATTAGAATATTTAACAACAAAACCACCAAAACTCTAACTTTAAACATCACGGTTGACCCACCTAATAAAGACGACAGCACTGCTCAAAATCCAATGTGGCTAATCAGTTTGACTTATTCCCTGAAAAGTACGTGGCAAGAAATGAGCTGCCTACTCAATAAGTATAACTTATCAGTCTATATATATATATATACAGGCAACAATTCACGTACATGCAATAACGTTGACAACAGTCATTAGTCATATAGCAATATAAGATATAAATAGTAATACATACCCACAACTATAAATCAATTCATGACATAATATTTGACGTTACCATTTATTAACTGCGGGCCCCAACTTACTCTAGTTGGAGTATATCAGTTAATATTTTCGTTGGCCATCATCATATCATATACAACACAGGATACCCATTGTATGTGATATCCCCACACTCTTTTACTCCAACTGTATAGGAATATAGTACAGGACATCTTAACAAATATGGTATCCCCACACCAGCCCAGTGTAGCTAACAACAAAGGATATTCCCCGCTGCCCCCGAATATCCTGGTACCGTACGCGCCATGGTACCTAGCTTAATTCAGATATTTCTCATTTCACATTATTAATCACATCATCATCAATCACATTTTCATAAATCATTGACTTTGCTTCCACTAGCTAAGCGTCATCTTTTATTTCAATTCACAATCATCATTCTATTTTTTATAATAATTACTTGATTAATAATAGCTCTCAATTTGATTCCATTCAACAATCAATTATACGATCATCACATAATCATATCCTGCATGTCTCTACATTACCATCACATAACATATAGTAACAATTTCACCAATATTATGGTAATCTAACAAATAATCCATAAGTAAGTATATAAACAATCAATATACGAAATCCACGTATATAAAGATAAAGCCAAATTCACGATCACATCCAAGAAACCAATATATACAATATATATAATAATACACGTATAGCTATATATATAAATCCAATTAGCTATACTTACCGTAAATCCCAAAATACTTTGATTCGTGAGGGATTGCTCAACCCTCTACTTTGTCGTCACGTCCTATAATAGAATATTATACGCATAATCAATATATTTAATTTACCAAATAATTCATAAGAATTCACTTAATCAAACCCCTTATATATTTATAACTATCATTTTTAATAACATCCGTAAATTATATTACAACTTAAACCTCATTTTCCCTCTTTAATAACATAATATTTCTTAAATATAACTTCCAAAATATTTCTACCAATTTATCGTTGCTATATAATTTAATCAAACAACAATACATAGAATCACATATTAGGTTAATCATTCCGATGAAATTGTGTAAGCTATAATAATAATTAAATTTAATAAATCTAATATTTTAATTACCCAACCATATCATTTTTATATCAAATGTGATATTTATTTCGACACTAATTTAAATAGCCAAAATCATAAAGTACTCCAGTTAAATGATACATCCCTCAATATAATTAATATTTAATAAACGAACTAATTAAATAATATAATTATATAAATTATTAAAGATTAAATTTCAAAAATCTCGTACCTCTGTTCTCCGCTATTGTGTGCGTCGGTGTGGGTGTGTAAATGTGAGTGTGTGTAAATATGAGTGTGTGTGTGCAATTAACATACATATATATATGTTTAATGGTTGGTGAGGCGGTGGCAGCACATGCCACTGCCCACTTTTTTATTTCTTTTTTTTTTAAACTCTTTATAAATAATTACTTTTATGTCCTTTCTAATTTTCTTAATTAATATAATTTGCTTCCAAATATTATTACGAACTCTAATTTATTACGTTCAAGTTTTATTATATCCCAAATTCAATCTATAATTTATTTACTAATTAAATTTAAATTTTTAATACTTACCAATTAATCTCCCTATTGCGTGAAAAATTCTACGAATGTCATAATATCTCTTGACAAAATGTCTTCCAACATATCTGGTATGAAAGGAGAATATATTAAAGGCCAATACCACTCTTTTATCTTTACTTTTCAGGGAATTACTCGTGTTTATCCTTTCTATAGATATTTACTCTATATAGAACCTCATGGGAAACAATGGAACAAGAAAAATATCTTCATTCCCCTTTCTCAAGCTCATAAAAGGAACAGTAAAATGTCATCACTTTCTTTATCAAGGAGAGGGCCGGCGCGCAAATCCTTAATCATAGTACAGAAATTTAGTAAGACCAATGATGCAAAGAAAGGCCTTCAAAGCTCATTTACTGCATACATTTGGAATTATCACGAATTACCTGTGCACGCTCTACTTCTTAAAACAACTGCAGCTCATTATTAGGATTCTTCCTAGATAACCTCTTTAAATGGTTGAGCGACAATCACATAACAATCTGAAATGAGGGCGATCACCAATCGTACAATCATATGGATGACATTCAAATTGTTAAGTGTCTTCACTTTAGTACACATGTAAGTAACTCCGAAGTGGAAACGGTGTCAATCAAGATCAAAAGCAAAGCCAATCAACAAAATCTAATCACGCCTTCCACATATGTTTCTATCTGCAAGTTTTCTCTTTTTTTGTTTTTTGATGCTTATATATTTTTAGTTTTACAGACATTTTATATAAATGGGATGATTATACAATCCTTCATTGAAATTTGATGTAAATATACATAAATTAGTATAAAAAGTTATATTTAGTACCGATATCTTTTATTTTCATCAAATAATTCAATCCCTCTACTAGTCAAAATTCATAGAATTTTCTTATATATTAGTTAAAGATATTGAAGTGGAAAACTATATTGATCCATTAATGACTTACTACTTATTGCAGGTCAAACAAATTTTTCCTAGCAAAACAACCTTTATAAGGGTGAATTTACCTCCTTACATGCATTACCATGCGTGAAGATGTATAAGAGCTGTTTAAATAGACAAAAATTATTTGACCTACAATAAATCAGTAATAAGTCAATTAAAGGTAAACATGGATTTTCATTCAAATTTATTTCGCTAATATCAGCAGATTTTGTGAATTTTGACTAAGAGGGAGAATTATTTGTTAGATGAAAATAAAATCAGAAGTACTAAATGTAATTTTTTAAATAACATAGAGTCTATGTATAATTATACCAAAGTTAAAGAAAAGGCGGTCTAATTATCGCTAAATAAATACATATTTAATACTATAATGTAAAATATATTAGAATTGTGTTCAATGAATATCTTATTTTTTGAATCCTATAAAATAATCTGATAATTTAACCTATATATTTACTAAAGTTATGATTAATAAATGATTTTTAGTATTTTTATGTTGTTGTATACATTGAGATATAATACTACTTGTGCTTCTATTTTATTTTACATAATTAACAAAATAATAATTTAACTTGCTACGGCAGTATCTTAATTATTTCATAATCAGTTCGGTTTTATTTTTAGAAAATTATCTTTTCAATTACATATATATATATTATTAAACAAATATAATTAATTCAGAACAAAAAACATTTTTAAGATAATCTTCTTTATAGTAATGAAAAATTCCAAGAAATACTGAACATTTTTATATGTTTTATACTTTATTAACGAAATATGTAATTCATTACCAAGAAATACTGAACATTTTTATATGTTTTATACTTTATTAACGAAATATGTAATTTAGCAAGTTATGTATAAATATTTACATAATTTCATTTGTATCTTTACACATCTTTGCTAACTAAACTAATCTATTTTGTATAATTAGCATAAATAAGAAGTTTTTAAAATTTTATATTTTGTAATAATCGATTAGTAAAAATATTTAAATATTATTATACATTCAATTTCATATTAATTGCCATTATACTTTCATAATTTATCAACTAGTTTTGATTGAAAAAAATGTATATATATAAAAATATTTTATGATTAAACATAAGGTAAATCTTTCTTTTGTTTGTGTAATATGTTTAATAAATATTCTTAAATACATTAATGTTTTTAAAGTTATCTTCCCAATCAAAATTTTAAATTTTCTTAATAAATAACCTTGAGTTGGAACTTAGTTTTTCCTTTTCAAGTTATGTCGGTGAACTTGAGTTTGAATCTTACAATTTTGTCGAACTCATACCCTAACAATTACCAAAAAGAAAATAGAAAACAAGAAGCCAATGCTATATATTACCGAACACGACTCAAACTACATTTTTTATTATAATTCTTGTTGCATCTTCTATTGTGTTTCACATATACATATCACGTGTGTAAATATTATGTTATTAATTTTATCTAAGGAAAAGATTTTATACACGTCAAAATATATGTGTGAACTAAACTGAAGATGCAACAAGAGTAGAAAATCTAATGTGAACACAACTAGGAAAAACCGCATAATGATGTGGCAAAAGTGATAAAAATTATAAATAAGAAGCATAAGATGTTTACGGTGTAGGACTCCTCAAGGAGTGTCAATGGCCAATTAGGACGACAAGTTTGATTTTGGCGCTTTCCCCACAGCCAGTAACGCTGGAAGTACACTGGTGCAAGAAATTCTCTAGCAATCTCTTCCTAATAATCATCTTTAATTTTAGCTAATACGAACATATTACAAGTATGGGAAAATAACATTTTTCTCCCATAAAATAAAGCCGTCACTTTTGGTACCATTGGTTATGGGAATATCATTTTTGGTCGCCAACTTTCAAAACATAACACTTTTAGTTTCATGACACCTTTTAATTAGATAATTAACGAAAAAAACTATGTGATAGTTAAGTGTATGGGAACAAAAGTGTTGTATTTTTACGTTCGGACTAAAGTGAGAGTCATGTAACCAATGGACCAAAAGTGTAAAGACCCAACGACCACGTGTTTTCGTTAAAATATCTAACAGAAAGGTGTAATGAGACCAAAAAGTATGACTTTTTTATAAGTTACAGGGACAAAGGTAAGAATTCCATAACCAATGGGACAAAAAGTAGAAAGACCCTAAATTACGATATGAAAAAGATTATGAGAACCTAACTTCAATCAATTGAAAGTACTTATATACCTGAAAAGTGTGAAATAGTTTAAGCTTCTGAACACAAAACTTCTGACTTTGGCATGATCCACTAAATCGAAAGATATATCCTTTCCAATCTGCCTTGCAGAATCTTCATCAATCACAACCTAAGGACATCACCAATTTCTGTAATTAAAAATCAGCTTAAAATGGAGACAATAAAATAGTAAAACTGTTACTATATAGAAGAACTGTCAATATAATTTACCTTTACAATCATGTACATATCAGTTTCTGCTTTTTTTTCTTCTTTAGTTCTTTCTCTTTTTGCTCCCTCTTCAACCTCTCCTACATGAATAAAATATTTTACTAATGCGAAATATATAAAAAAAGAATAATAGGGTGTTTGGCTAAGCTTATAAGCACATGATCGAAACATTTTATAAGATGTTTAGAACCATATAAGCTCTTCAGAATCATTTAGTAGTTTTCTTTTTTTTTTTTTTTTGAAGAGATCATGAGATTCTAAGTAAGATGTTTTGGATCTCATAAGCTATTTGGAAAAGGGTTAACTTCACCTATCCTATCTAAAAATATCTTATAAGTTCTTCAAATAATGTCCGAAAAATAAAAACATACTCATAATTTTGTTAGTATTTCAGTTTTAACCTCCATATAATTTACATCCCCAATAACAAAATTATCTATTTGTATAATTTTAAATTCTAAGAGTTTGATGAATTTTTTGGTTATTATTACAGTATAAAAAGCTTAGGATAAATTATATTTTACTATCCGAATTACTCCTATTTTTACACTTCACTATAGGATTTTTTTTGTGTGACAAGTTACCATATCAACTTTGTGAAATTAGTACTTAATTTGCCATATATGATCGTCCGTTTATTGATTTTATGCCAGAAGAACATTGCATGTTGTGCATATGTGAAAAAACATAACCTTTAAACATCACATGCGCACTGCATGTGATGTTTTTTCGATAAAAAACTTGATTGAGAAATAGTTATAAATGACAAAGTGTAAAATTTTGTAAAGTTAAGATGATAAGTTGACACAAAAAAAGTTTAGATGCTAAGGTGTAAAGACAATCATACTGCGGATGACAAAGTATAATTAATCTGGAAGACTATTATGTCTAACACTCTAATGTCATATAAGCTCAAGCATCATATTTATCCAAATAATTAAGAACTTATTTTTAAAATAAGAATAAATATCTCTAAAATCTTAAAATATCTTATAAGATCTAGAAGTATAAGATGTTTCAATTAAACTTAGCCAAACACCCTCTAAGTTTCTTTTATAAAAGCAAAAATGACTTGAGCTGATTTTTTATCAAACCTTAAGATGCTGAGAAATATCTCTGTCATCAATGTCGCACGGTATTTTAGCCTTGTCACTTTCACGTATGTACACCATCATATAGGCATTCGACTGCCTCGTAAACTTGAGGGGGGCATTATCTGGATTTGTCGTCATTACATGTTATCAAGACATAAATGGAAAGGTAAGAAAGTATCAACAGTTTTAACAAAAGCAGAAAAAATGAAAGGAAAACTTATTTCTTCTTCACCTCCATAAACCTCATCTAAAGCCTTTATTATGTCTTCTTTTGTCACTCGTTCATCATCGAATTTATACTTGAAACCATTCAGAATGATTTTCTTTATGTAGCTTGCAACGAGAGATCTACATGTATTCTATTGGTAAAAGTAGAAAACTTGCATTTTTACGTCTCAAGGAAATAGCATTTTTGGTCCCATATGTTTGGGCCTTTTCCAAATAGTCACATTTGTTGTGATTGTCTCACATTGCATTCCATAAGTTCAAAATTTTCTCATTTTTAATCCTCATCATACTTTTTCGTCCAATAATTAATTGAGCTATTAGAAGGTTTTTAAGGGGGAATATAAGTGTCCCATTAATTATTGGACGAAAAATATACTTAAAGATTAAAATTGAGAAAAGTTTCAACTTATGGGATACAATGTGAGAAAATCATAATAAATAGGATTAAAGTGAAATAGGCCCTAACATATGGGACCAAAAATGCAATTTTTCCTTATGTCTCACAAGTTAGTCTTTAGCAATATTTGGTCTCATTTTTTTCAAAATCACCATATTGCATTCCATACTCCCAAAAAATTGCAATTTGCATCAAGCCTTAATTCTATTTAATTTATTTCATGAAAAAATTAATAGTGTACCAAAATCGCAAAAAGGTTAACTTGTAGGACGTGAAATCAATTTTTTCCTAAAGTATTAGTCAATGGCCTAATAAAAACATAGTGTGTCAAATGAAGATAGTTAAGTTTAAGCTTCTCAGACAATACAAAGATAAAGAACATTTACAAATATAGATATGCACTCTTTTATGGATTAAATCCCATAACTAACTCAATACCACTGGTTGCATAGAGTTGGCCTTATGAAAGCATAATAGTGTTCGCCGTGCACAACACCACTATGGACCAAAATAGTGCGAAGAATCAAAATAGTCAGAATGAAAATGTAACCTAAAGTTTTGCAAGTGTGAAGAGTAAGAAAATTTAGAGATGTTGCAATTTGAATAAGAAAATAATCCCAATGGTCAATTTTTGCTGGAACAAAATTTCTGTCCTATATTTTAAATTTTGGCATTTTAGTTCTTTATCTTTCTAGACTTGCAAAATAGGTCCTATCGCTTTCAATTTTTTTACAATTTTGGTCCACACCAATGGGAGCCAAAGTCCAAATTAAAGAAGAAGCATGTGTGAGGAATATTTTCTCCGGCAACATTTACAATCTCTATCCAGATCAAGTTCAAGAGTAAATTCATAGCGGTCATTTATCTACATGTGATCAACAACAAATAAAAAATCATTCATATTACCAGAAACCCAACTTGGATATGACTATTAATGCACCAATTAGTCAAAGTTTCAATAGGTAGCCACAACTCTCTTTGTGCACATAATTTATTTTATTTTATTTATTTTGTTTAGTCAAACAAATTCCCTTTCTGAAAACCCAAAAAGACATACCCTTACCATATTTCGACCAAATTTGGAGATTCTGATTGCTAAAGTCCTGAAATTGCACAAATAATAATAGTTAATGTCACTAAATTACCACCTCCATATTTGGGTGTCGTAAAATTTCCCTCCTCTAACATGAACACCAAAATTTCAATTTAGGCTATGTTAGTCATTAGACTTGGTAGGACATACCCAAGCAATAAATTTGACTATCATAAGAAGGCTATTTTTTATTGTATTTGCTTCTAGTAAGAGAAAACATGTCTAACTTGCAATCTTGATCGTAATATATGTTATAGAACAAGAACAAAGCTATTATCTAACCAATCTTCTTAAGCTGCACACAGAAAGTGGTAAGACTTAGCCAATTTGTACACATTTTGCTCTACTTTTTACATTGTATTCACCAGTACAGTATGATAACAAAAATTTACAAATCATGCATCTCATAAGTTGGAAGAGAAGTTTAACTAATAACTTTACCTTACCATCCCGAACCAACTCGTATTCAAACCATTTTAAGTGAAGCTGGAGCACTGGTGGGATGTCAGTATACAAGACCCCTTTGTCAACATCCTTAAACTAGAAAATCATCAATCTTGAGGTGGTCCTTTGACAAGACTCAAATAATACTAAGGAATAAAAGTCTAAAGAAAAACAAGCATGTCCTCTTGACAAAAGACTAACCCTCAAACACCAATACGCTAGTGAGAGAAAAGGTTAAAATGATCATTATATTTAGGATAAATTGCAATGACCTCTTAAGGTTTTTCATAATTATAAATACCATTGTTGTTTGAAAAATTACTAGTATCCCTGATGTTTCGTAAATTTATGTAATCCTTGGATGGAGGCCGAAAAAATATCTATTTTTTCCTTATTTTTTTTTTTTGACAAATAATAAAATAAGTTGTCAATGTTAAATGTTATTCTTTCCCTTCAAGCTTTTCAAAAAAGTTTCAATATTTTTAAAAATAAATAAAAGATTTCATAGTCCATAAGAGTATTTTGATCTAAGCACCATAAAAAAATTGATGAAAATCTAATGTGTTCTAATGAAATATGTTAATTATTTGGTGGACGTTAAAATCAGCTAGCATTCATAAATTTTTCCAATAATAAGGGGGTAATTTTAATTTTAAAATTTCAAGAGAGCTCTTTATAATTACTTTCCTTTATATATTAAACTAACAGGTAAATTAAGTTAGCCTACACACCTGCAAACCGTATTGCCCAGCATGATATCTATTATCACCATCGAGATGTTCAACTGCAACATACTTATTAAGCGAAGCATAGACATTATGACATCCCTTGACATCAAGCTTAAGATCTACCGCATAGAGGACACAAAATTTTATAAAATGAATTTAAAGTCTAAGGGATAAATAGATTAACTACAAGTACCATATAATGACTTCTATCTACTAGACTTGTAATCAATATTGATGCATTCAAGATAGTTGTTGTGGTGTCCTTCAAATAAGTGTTGTTATTAAAAACAAATATCACAAATCAAAACCTTCTCACACGAAACTAATTCAACTCCTCACGGAACTAAAAAATAAAAATGAAAAAAAAAATTTAGAAACTAGACAATAGAGACAAGATTCCACAACTCTTGATTAGCAACACACGATAAAAAACACGCGTGGGAGACAAGATTCCACAACTCTTGATTAGCAACACACGATAAAAAACACGCGTGGGTAAGATTAGCGACACATAAGAAAAACACGTGATGACCATGTCCGTCGTGCTTCCGAACCAATAAAGAAATCACAACTTGTTTTCTAATGGAGAAGGAGGTCTATACGCACCTCGTTATGGCTTGGTGAAGAAGGCGTCAGAGGCACTGAGAAGAATGCAGTTGTAGTTCTGTATTGAATTAACTAAAATGAAGTGAATTTAATGGAGCTTGTTGCCTGTGCGCTGGAAAAAATAGAGAGAGAATTTGGATAGAGAATGATGGTGCATACGCTTGGGAGTTTGGTCAACTTGGATTTTCAAGGTTTTATT
>NW_011628042.1:277072-315370 GCF_000512975.1 Sesamum indicum
AAAATCTTGACTCGGATTAGGAGGAATTTAATACAATAAAAATATTGTACATATTCACCAAACTTTCACATGGCACCCCATCATTATACCCAAATTATTGTTTGCCTCCAGTAGGTTTTGTATTGTTTATAAAATTAGTCATTTTATTTTTAAAATGAGAAAAGAAAATTCTTGAATTTTGATGGCTAAAAATATCTTTTGTATGTTTAATTGACGTTCGTTAAATAATTGATTATTGTTTTATAGATATAGTGATTTTATTTTTATTTGTTTATATCAATTACAAAGGCTCTTTTTCTCAAGCGGCGAAATGATTTCATTAAATACTTGTTTTTTTCATCAAATTAATTATTTTATTAAATACTTCTTTCTAAATATAATTAGAATTTTACAATTGTGAGATTGTGAGAATGCCACAGTCTCGACTTTAGCAGAATTCGTCAAAGCCACCCAACTTATAAAGTCCTACATATGGCCATAAAAAAAGATGCGTAAAAAAGTAGGTGGAGAAAGACGTATCTGAGACAATATATTCTCCAACTTTACCGTTACATCAACTTAACTCTCTTAATATTGTGTGCGTTCTTGTGAAAGCCTCTCTCCTGAAAAAAAAAATGCTCATAATAAATGTGAGGACTTTTCAAGCAAGACAACACATCAATCATGACTCACCTCCTATTTAAATTGCTCTTCACATTTTTCTATTCTATTGACAAGTACGTGTCAAGTCATCAAATATTTTAAGGCAATAATGTGTTATACATTTTTCTCTCTCCTTTTCTAAAATTCCTTATCAGCCTTCCACCCCCCCCAACACCACCATCACACACAAAAGAAAAAAAAACAATTGTCACCAACTAGAGAATGAAATTATAATATTATCCATCACAATAAATGTGAAAAATCTTCCAAACAAGAACTCGCATTGTCACGCCCCGGATCAAGGGCCATGACATGGCCATGCCATCAAGCCACTAGCCTTAGTACCATGAAGCGCCCACTACGCACCATAGATCCAAACTCAACAGTAATAACACCTAAGCAATAAAATTTCAATACATATTTGCAGTGAAAAAACACAAATCTTAAAATCTAAAATCTGGCACCAAGTCCTAACAACTAAACAGAAGTAGAAGTAATTTCAATGAATAAATTGTCTACAAAACTTATTAATAGATGCCACTTGCATCCCTTGATTAGCTACCAACCCTAGTATAGCTCATCCTCACAAGTCTCATACACCTGGTCTGCAAGATATGGTAAGTGGAATGAGCAACTAATCACCTTGTAAGCGATCTCTATCTCTAACCAGATGGGAGGATAAAATGTTGATAATGGATAACTATTATTTCCCAAAATGTTCTAAACCAAATTAAATAAATGAGAAAAACATAATGCTTCAAAATATTTGACAACAGATTAAGAATTTTAAACTTTCCAATCTAAAATAAAGATGTACAAGAGCAGCCTTGTGTGATAATCAAAATCTTGTTTGATTAGCGCAAGTGTTTCCATAAATCAACCATTTCAGTTATATTTATGCACATAGAGCATTCATATTATAATCATTCTTATGTTTGATTATCCCTCTACCTTACACTTATCTTAGTCAATTTCAATTTTCTATAACTGTTTACTGACTTGGGTATCAGAGTGTTAATGCATTTTTTTGTAAGACCCCATCTTAAGACTTGTGAAAAATCAAAGCCAAATATCTGAAATTGAACATATATACCCAAACGAGCAATTTTTGCTCGCAACAACCTTGATAAATATATATTTTAAAATTTTATTTTCCAAAAACTAATTGTGAAATTCAAAAAGATATTGATACGTGCCCAAAAGAATATACAAGTCAGATCTTCTGCAAGTTTAAGGATTGGGATTTGCAAAAACAAGAACTGAAAAGAGATAATATGAGCAAGAAATTATGAATTGTGATGAGAAGTCGTGAATAAGAATGAATTTGTATGATAAAAATCACTTGCGAATACTTTAAAAGCCATCTCTTGCATGAGTGGGTTGAACCTAATTTTATAGCCAAAGTCTCCAGTTGGCGAGGGAGTCTGGTCTCTGAGAGGTCGAGGACTCAGTTGCCATTGGATAAGCATCCTTGGCATCCTTATCTTGTTGGTTGGAGAAATCTACGAGAGTGTATCCTAGTCAAGAGTTTTCAACTCGAACAGAGTCCTACTTCTTCAGAGGTTTGTCCTCCTAAGCCTTCTCGTTATATCCCTCTGCCAATGGCGTTCAACCTGGACAATGTGATGTCCATAATATTTTATCATAACTGAGAAATTAATTTGTAATTATGATGAAAATTTAAATTTAATTACAAGTGATTATAGGTTGAAATTGAGGTATATTGGGGGCAAATTGTTATAACAAAGAAAATTAAGTAGGTTATAATGAAATTTTTTAAAAAGTTTGAATTAGACAAAAATAAATTAAAAAAGGATGAGAATTGCTGGGTTGGCCATCACCTGCCGCCTCATCCGATTTATAAGACATTCACACACAAGTCACAAACACCATTTTGTGTTATTGCAACTATTAGAGTGTCATCTTCAATTAATTTAGAAAATGCTTTAAAAATTATTTCTATTTCATTTGAATTGATTTTGAAAGGTTGTTGAGGGGGAAAAATATTATTCTCCTAACTTTTTTATTTCTGCATCTATTTGCAAGATGGTCTGGTTCTCCAGAAATATAGCATCTCCTTATTTTCTTTCTGGTACATAATGTACAAGAACTCATTAAAGTCCTGTATGAGAAGGTTGAAGAAAAAACAAAGCATAATGTTTGGATTCATTTTCTAAGTATTTTGTGGAGATACAGAGAGAAAAACAAAGATAAATAAGTGTGTGTTACAGATAGTATGTATGTTTGGTTGTTTTTAGAGATAATTTAGAATAAGTATTATATGTTTAATATTGTGTTTTGGGAGACAAAAATTACTCTTCATTGTCAAATCATATCCTTTTTATATATATTTATGTATATGTGTCTGTATATATGTATATGTATTTATGCTAAAATAGTTAAAAAGACCTAAATAAGGTGGTTTTGAATGATGATAAATATTGGGTATGTTTTAACATATTTCAAAAATAATTTGGAAATGAAAACAAACATAGTGAAGGTCTTCTAGAAGAAGAATACTACAAGACTTAACTGAGCTCATGCAATGCACGTGTTGTTTGCATCTGAAATTTAACGGAACTAATGCTTGGGCCTCAAATTTCAAAATCTTTGGAGTTGTGGAATGCAATATAGCGAGTTAAAAAACAATGGGATAGAAGTTGCAAAATGTCTAACTTGTGAGATGTAAAATGCAATTTTTCTATAGTTTAGCAATAGAATAAGTGTAGATCTCTCATTGCAACCTCCATAAAAAAATCATTTTAAATGGTTTCAAGTATATTTTATGATAAATGAGTGACAATAGATGTCTGAAAAAGGCATGGAACGAGCTTTAAGAAGGTGAAGAAGAAGTATGTTTTCCTTTCATTTTCCATGCTTATCTTGAACTGGTTGACACTATCTTATATTTTCATTAATGTCTTGTAAATATGTAATCCAGAAAAATCATGGAATTAATACACGAAAAATGTACGACAATGCACATGAGACTACTAATGGCCCAATTAATTATCAGACAAAAAATGTACGTGAGTAAGCTTGAGAAATTTTTCAACTTAAAAGATACAATGTAAAAATCATATCAAATGGGACTAAATTAATAAGGCCCTGACATGTAGGACCAAAGATGCAATTTTTTCTATTTTTCTTGTTCCCTTTCTTTCCCAGGTTTTATATGGTGTAAATATTTTCAAAAAGGATTGACACAAGTGATTCAGTGAAAAGATAAAAAATGGCATTGGCCTTTAATCTATTTGCATATCATACTAGATATGTGGGTAGAACTTTCATCAAAAGTTATGGCAAGCCAACAAATATTCTGAAAAAGCTAAATGAACTTATAGGCTATACTCCTGATGAAAAGATAGAACTCTTCTATGTTTGTCTCAGTATTTGCATCTTGTTTTGCTATACTTTGGAAATAATCCTAATAAGTTGATGTTAGCGGCAACATAAAATTAAACCCACATGCAATTGTTTTCATTAGATGGAGCTATTTTGCATCTGTTCAAATGTCATAGTGATGAACAGAACTCATGTTACACACGGTTTCTTTACTATGGTACTTAAAAAATTGCTTTGAATATTGAATATAATTCTTTGTGTATGAAATAAAATGGACATATACGTATTAAATAGTAAAGATATTTCGTATTTTCTGCCTCTTAGGAGATAAGTTTCAATCCAATAATCATTTATGAGTAATTGACAAGAGATTTACGTTTAGATCTAATCAGGTACATGAAAATCACAAGCTCAAGTATCTTGTGAGGACAAAAGTTGTATTTTGATGAATTTCCTTTTCTTTCTATTACAGTTAGAGGATGGGACATTGTTTGCTATCAAAAGTCCCTTCCTGCTCAAACTAGGCAGCAACTTCGTTGCCCTAACGTTCTATCGTTTCTTTAAATATTCGGATCATATTACTTAGTAATGTTTATTTATATGCATCTAAGGTAGATTCATTATATTGTAGTTACAAGATATAAGTACCACTAGTTCACATGTCAAATTTCATTCTTATTTTTATTGTGTTGGATTGTGTGAATATCTTTTCCTAAAGTATCAAACATGATGCATGATGAGACTGAGAATCATCTATAAATTTAAGCATGTTTCCAAGTTACACCAATCTGCATCACGTTGGACACTTTAGCAAAAGATATTCACAGAATAACAACAACACGATCAACATAAGAATGAAACTTGACCTGTGACTACCGAAACTTATATCTTGTAATTACAAGATAACGAATCCACATAAGATGCATACAAATTAAGATTATTGAGTAATATGAACCAAATATTTAAATAAAATTACTTGGAGGGTATGCTCGTATTCTAGAAACGATGGAACATCAGGGCAACAAAATTGCTGCTTGTTTGAACAAGGAGGGACTTTTGATAGCAATAATGTTCGCATCCTCTAGCTGCAATACAAAGAAAATGAAAGTCATCAAAGTACATTATTTGTCCTCAAGATATTTGTGTTTGTAATTTCCATACACCTGGTTAGATCTAAATGTAAGTCTCTTGTCAATGTACCCATACATGACCATTGGCTCAAACTTTATCTCTTGAAAAGCAGAAACACGCTATATCTTCACCATTTAAAATGTATATGTGTATTTTATTTCATAAGCAAAGCATTATATTCCATATGCCGAACAATTTTTAAGTACCATTATAAAGAAATTGCATGTAACATGAGTTCTGTTTATCCCTATGGCATTTGACAGATGATAAAATAGCTCCATATAATGAAACAAGTTCTATATGAGTTTAATTTTACATTGCAGCTAACATCAATCTATTAGGATTGTTACCAAGTGTAAGGAAACAACGAGCAAATCAGTATCTTCTGCTTATATACAGAAACAAACCTCGAAGACCAATTCTATCTCTTCATCAAGAGCATAGCCTGCAAGGTCATTTAGTTTCTCCAGAAGATCTGCAGGCTTGCCATAGCTCTTGATGAAAATTTTGTCAGCATATGTGGTATGAAATGTAAATAGATTCAAGGTTAATGCTATTATTTTATCTTAACTTTTTGGGGAGTCTCTTGTCTATCCTTTCTGAAGAAATACTCCACATAAAACTTGAAGGGAAAAAAAACAGAATAAGAAAAACACTTTAACTCCCCTTGCTCAAGCTCATAAAAGTTGAAGAATAGTAAAATGTCATCACTTTCTTTATCAGGGACAGGGCTGGTGCGCAAATCCTAAATCACAGTACAAAAAATTAATATAAGCAATGATGTAATGAAAACTCTTAGAAACTTGTTTACTGCTTATATTTGAAATTATCCAATTACCTGTCCACACTCTACCTCTACAAACAGCTGCAGCTCATCATTGGGATTCTTACTTGCTAACCTCCTTCAAATGACCGACCTACAATTATAAAAAAATCTAAAATGAGGGTGATAAACAATCATATAATCATAGCACTAAAATTGAAAATGCTCATATAAAAGTAACTCCACAATGGGAATGGCGTCAATTAAGATCAAAAGCAAGAGAAGTGCCGATCAACAAACCCTAATTAAGTCTCTCTACAAATGTCTTTGTCTGCAAGGTTTTCTCTATTTTCTAATATTTACATATTTTAGTTTTGTAGGCATTTTATATATTTAAATATACATATTTAATACTATAGTATAATATAGGGAAAAAGATTAATTTGAGTCTGTACATAGTGCGATTTTAGTACTATTGAAATCATTTGTAATTTGGTTCTATCATTAAAAAAAAGTGCAATTTTAAGAAACTCATGTCAATTTCACCGAAAATCCGCATGTGACTAGCACGTGGCCCAAATTCCGGCGAAATTGTCATGAAGAACTATTCTAAATTTGCAAAACATTTTCAGTTAAAGAACCAAATTGCAAAATATTATTTCAACATGACCAAAATTGCCACCCAATAACAGGATTGCAATTTGCAGTTTTTTCTATAAAATATATTTGATCTGTATCCAATGAATATCTCGTTTTTTTTATTTTATATGATGATGTGATAATTTGACTTATATATTTACCAAGAGTACGATTAGTAAATGATTTAGTAATTTTTCATGTTCTTTTGTACACTAAGTTCAAATACTACTTCTTGTTCTATTGTATCTTATAGAATTGATACAATAATAATTTAAATTGCTCTAATTACAACTTAATTATTTGATAATCAGTCTTGTTTTATTGAAACTAATTCTTAATATCATTTAATTCAGAATTTAAAAAAAATCTTGTTTAGATAATCTTCTTTATAATAACAACAAACTCCAAATATTACTAAATTTGTTTTATATGTGTTTAAACTTTATTAATTAAATATGCAGATTACCATGTTATGTATAAATGTTTACATAATTTAATGTGTGTCTCACACATCATTGCTAATCAAGTTATAAGTAATTTATCATATACATCTTACTAGCATAATTAAGAAGTTTTAACACTTTACCATTTGTAAATCAGTTAGCAAGAATACTTAAATTATTATTATCCATTTACTTTGTATTAATTTCCATTATACTTTTCGAATTTATCTTACTCGTTTTGATTAAAAAAAAGTTACATATAAATATATTATAATTAAATATAAGGTAAATTATCCTTTTGTTTATTAATATGTTCAATAAATATTATGAAAGATAGCATTTTTTTTTCAATATTTCATGTTACCAATTAAAAATTTAGATTTTCTTATTAAATAAGTTGAGCTCGAACTTAGTTTTTCCTTTTTAAGTTATGTCGAGTCGAGCTTGATTACAGGCCTTAATATTGTGGTGAACTCATACCCCTACAATTATCCAAACAAAATATAGAGAGAACAAGGTGGCAATCGCTATGTATTACCCAACTCGAATTAGATTTTCTGTTGCAATTCTTCGAGATGATAATGAATACATATTGGACCTGGATCTACAGCCTCCCATGTTGGGGCAGGTTTCGAAACGTTAAATGGGCTTCAAAACTGGTCTGCGTTTTATTGTTTGGACCTGGACCCACCTTAAACCCGTTGTAATTTTTCTTTATTTATGTTTTATGTATTCTTATATAAAATATATTTGTACATATACAAAATACATGCATAATTCATTTATACTTACATGTAATAAATATATTTAATATTTTTATAAATTAAAATAATAATATAAAATAGTTTATAAGTTTTAGATTTAATGTTTATATAAGTGCCAGATATCTAAAATTTTAATAGTTTAATGCTTATAACATGCACATACAAACTAAAAAAAAAGTTTAAACCTTTCAATAATATTATAGTCACATATTTATAATGTTATGATTGCATTATTTTTTAAAAATGTATCCGTTTTAATATTATAAAAACATTAACTAGGTCCAAGGGAACAACGTGGCGGGTTCGAGTCTGGGCGGATCCAGTTTCAGGTACGCGTCCAAGATTTTTCTTACAAGAGCGAGTCCTGAGTTTTATCATTCCCAACCAGACACACCCCATTGTAATCTCTAGCAATTCTTTATGCATCTACTATTTTGTTTTACAAATAAACTCCGCGTGGAATGTATTTCTAAAATGCAATAGAAGATGCACGAATACAAAATTCGACCAATTCGATAAGGTGTTTGCAGTGTATGACTCCTCTAAGACTGTCAACGAGTAGTTGGATGATGATTTTGGTTTTGGCGCTTTATCCATATCCAAAGATGTTGTAAGTACTCTAGTGCATTAAATTCTTTAACTATCTTTTCCTATCAATTATCTTTAATTTTGGGCCATGTGGATAATAAACGACACATTTCCAATAGATAATTAATGAAAAAGGCCATGTGCCCATTAAGTGGATGAGACCAAAAGTGCTACTTTTTTTAAGTTACGGAACCAAAGAAAAAATTCACCTAACCAAGGGACTAAAAGTGTAAGGCACTAATGGCCATGTGTTTCTGTTAAAATATCTTGGAGAATGAGGCGTAGAACCAAAATTGCCTTTTTCTTTTTTTTTAAGAAATAAGGAGGCAAAAAATGATAATCTCATAACAAGGATTATAGTAATTCATTATGGGATATTCAAGAAATAGTAGAAGGCTAAATGGTTAAAATTACTAAGAAGAACTATGCTTCACAAGAAGAATTAAAAACTACTCCCACAAGAGTGAATGATATTGTGAGCTATGTATTTACACAAAAAAAAAATGATGCACCTAGAAACCCCACATTCTCGAACTTTCTTGTTCTCATTGAAAGACGAATAGCTAAAATTAAGAAACAAATAAAAAATCAAATGGGTGCGGAGACACACACAAATATACATGCACACACAAAACATTTGAAATACTCTTTAGTAGTCTCTTATTAAGTTACCTTCTATGGATACAGGCGGTACCAATTCCACAGCTTTCAGAAAAATGAATATCACTTTCTCTTCCTGCCAGTATAAAAAAAAATAACTTTACAAATCAAAACCTTTTCATATGAAATCAATTGAACACTTGATTGCGAAACTTACCAATGAGAAAGGAAAAAGAAAACTTGAACTAGCGAACAAAAATAAGATTCTACAATTCTCGATTAATCAAACATAAAATAAGAAAACATGGGACGACCACTGTGTCTTGCTTGGAAACCAAGAAAGAACTCAATTTCAAGGCAATGGAGGAGGGGGTCTATATGCACCTTGTTGTGGTTCAGTGAAGAAGGCGTCGGAGGCATTGACAAAAATGCAAGTAAAATTTTGTGTCGAATTTCACTGAAATAAAATTAATTTGATGGAGCTTGCTATCTGTGTGTAGAAAATACAGAGAGAGGATTTGGGGGGAGAATGATGGCATGTATGCTGGAGAGTTTGGCCAACGTGGTCTTTTTAGGTTTTTGAAAATTTTCATATGGAATGGAAAAGAATCAAGAAAAGATAAAATCTTGACTGGGATTATGAGAAATTTATTACAATAAAAGTTTTGTAGAAAAGTCACCATTATTCACACGGTACCCTATCATTCTACCAAAACTATTACAATCTCCCCTAAGTTTTGTACAGTTTATAAAATCATATATTTTATTCTTTTCAAATTAGAAAAGAAAAATCTTGAATTTTGATGTGTGGAAAAATCTTTTATATGTTTAATTGAAGCGTGATTTGTCATTGATTATTATTTTACAGATATTGTTATTTTATTTTTTATTTGTTTATATCAAATACAGATGCTCTTTTTCTCAAGTGGTAAAATAATTTTATTAAATGTTTATATTTAAATAAATTAAATTGAGATATCACATTCTCGAGATTATGATAATGCCATTATCGCGACTTTCACACCGTTCTTCAATAGCACCAAACTCATAAAATCCTAATTACTGCCATAAAAACATGTATCAAAGAAGTCGGTGGAAAAAGACACATCTGATGCGATATATTCTCCATGTTTACTATCGCATCTGTATTATTATAAATGTCAAACCACAATCGAACTCTCTAAATATTGTGTGTGGTCTTAGTTACGATTGATTAACGAATATCTTTATCTATATACGTGGTTCACAAAAATAATTAAAGTAAATTGGACCATTTGAAGTAAAAATATCATCACTCTCGAGGAGATAGGTATGAATAATAATCACAATTCATTAATGTGTATTTAATTTCTTTTTTTTTTGTGGATAGAAAAAAAATGTGTGTTTTAATAATCTTAAAAAAAGAAACTATGGTCATTAATTTAGTCAATTTGAAATCAACATATTTAATTTGATTTTCTAATTGTCATTCCACTTTCAATTTTCCTTTTCCATATTTGCATACCCAATCAGAAATGGAAATGCATTAATTAGAATTATCAAATGCAATCTTGTGATGAATTTATATTTCCATTATAAGAAATGCAAGTACTTTATACAAATTCTCTATGTTTGGCCAATTTGTCCAATTATTGTTAATGAGTTCTAGTAAGTACAATGGATAGGGAATAATGAAAATTTTCTGACACATCGAACAACAGTTAATGAAATGATTCTCATGTACCCATCCCATCTTTTTTCACCGAACTTACAAACCAACTGGAAAAAACAAAAAAAAACAAACAAACTGGCACCACCAAATAAGAAAATTACAATATAATCTCGAATAATAAATGTGAAGATTTTTTAAACAAGATGCTACATCAAGCATGCTCACATCCTACTTAACGGTTGTTTACGTTTCCCTATTTTCTTGATAGGTATGCATCTGTTCAAATATTTAGGGTAATAGTGTCTCATACATTTTTCTCGCTTTTTTTCTCACGCGGCAAAATAATTTGACTAAATATTTCTTTTTCAATAAAATTGCGATTTTACATACTTGAGATTGTGATAACGCTACAGTCTTGACTTTCACACCGTTCTGCAATACCACCAAACTCATAAAGTCCTAACTATTGCTATGAAAAGATGCATAAAAGAAGTAGGAGGAGAAAGATTCGAATGGTCCTCTATTTATGTCCTAAAATCGTTTTGGTCCTTTAACTTTGACAATACAAGTTTTAGTTCTGTATCTTTCTTTTTTGCTTAGATTCGGTCCTTCAGCCAATTTTATGACCATTTTGCCCTTGTTTAGTAATAAAGACTAGTAGTCCATTTTAATGCTCTAAAAATGGCCCAATATACTTCCAAAATAAATTAAGACCCCATAACTTCGTATCTTGCTTTAACCGCTCTGTTTTCAGGTATTCCAAGCCCTCGATTTTACGAACTTCCTCCAACCACACTACCGCAGCAGATGGTTCGCAGGAACCTGACTCCCTCAGTAACAAAACAGCATAGCCCTATTTCGTTTCCTACCTTAGGGAGTAAAAGGGAATCCAATTTAGGGAATTAATAGAATTTTGGACAAACAGGTTGAACAGAAGCCTAACTTTTATCGAAGAAATATAGAGAACAGGTTGAACAGAAGCCTAACTTTTATCGAAGAAATATAGAGAATATTACATAGGTATTATTCCTCCTTTTAAGGACTTCACTTGTTGGGGAAACCCCCATAAACTGAAAATAGAATATTACAGAAGATTGAGAAAGACTTAGAGGTCTAATGCTTTGAAGAATAGGAGAAGTTTTCTGATGATCCCCCTTCTGCTTCATTTCATCTTTATTTATAGGCATTCGCTGACTTCAAATTCAGACTCCAAACTTATTTTGTGATGACGTCATTGCATTCGTCATTGCCTCGTGACTTCCAGCTTTGGTCATAATGATTTGTCAGTCACATGATTTCCAGCTTTCTTTTCTGCTTTTCTGACTGTTGGCCTTTATCGTTTTCTACCGACAATCTTAACCTTGCTTTTTTACATTTTTTAATTTTTACTTTTTTTTGTAAAAAAATTTCTCTTTTCCTTGTCCTGGTCTGGTTCGAGTTTATTCGTGACCCAAATTTTTATCCCAAATAGGGGCTTCTCTTGTTTCTCACAGCAAGGGCATAAATGATTATATTATTGTCCAACATGCAACATGTTGCACGTCTTCATCCTCTTTGCTTCGGTCGCCGGCAGCTCATTTTTCCAAATTAAGATCCTGTTCTTTTCAAATAAGCTTTCTGTGAACTCAGTGTTTTTTCTATCATGGAGTTTAACAGGAACGATCCATTCACTTTGTTTGAGAAAATCTTGAATGGATACTTGACTTTGTCCATCTCTGTGAGATAGACCCATAATCCCCAAGCTCTCCTGGTAGAGATACTATCTTCATTAATAGCCGATACCAAGGGAGCTTCTCCTGAGCCAACTTTGATCTTGTTGAAAGCTACCATATCTGGCCTCTGCAGCTTCATGAAATGGAATGTTGGATGAGACCACTTTCCTGCAGTTTCTGGAGCTACCGAAATGAATTTTATCTGCAGAACGTCGCCTCTCTTTAATTGGGGGTTGTTTTGCCATGAATCAAAGACCGCCCCACTAATGCACTCCGAAAGTTTTGAGATTTTTGGAAAAATCGGTGACATAGTATGAACTAAAGCAAGAGCTCCAAAATCATATCATTCTCGGACATCGTTTTGTTTAGACCCCTCTAACATCCAGACTTTGTTATATTTTTCGGACGTTTCGATAATGGTCTTGCCTGGGTTCACTCCTTTGAGGGATATTAATTTTTCCCTCATGCGTTGATAATCCTGCTAAGCATAAGAAGATATCAATTCGTTAGCATTAGCCTTAGAGGTGCTTGTCATTGGCCTCAAACTAATCTCCCATCTTTAACCGCAGAAGTGCTGGGTTGACATGAACTTATAGGAGTTTGCACTTCCTGCGATTCAATTATTGCCTTTTCACCAGAGTCTGATGATGGTCTTGTGCGATCGGAACATGAATCTGACGATACAGTAGAGCCTGTATTCTAAAGGCATATTTTGGGCCATGCTCCCTCAACTCGTAAGTCATCCCCGAAGGTAACGTTTTCCGAATTGGTTGTCGTAAGTTGTTCCATGGCGAAGTGGATGCTAATAAGGTACTCCTTATTGCGACCTAGATAGTGTCTAGTTCAACTCTTTGGATTTGTTCGGCAACTTGGGCATTAACCGCTAGATGTCTGAACTGTCTATCAAGCTCCTCGAGGTTTTCTTGGAGGTGCCTGAGTCTCAACATGATGGAGTTTGCTTCAGATACCTCCATCTCTGGTCAGGAAATCTGCAAGAACATTTTCAGGTGATTTTATAACGACAATATTATAGCAAAATATTGGCATTCAGCTTGCTATCTGATAATACAAGCTTTCTCTAGTTTCAATTCTAATTTATTTTTTAAGAAAGATTTAACAATAGTATTATCAACTTTTAAAGTAAATTCTTTAGCAAGTAAAAATAAAGGCCATTTCTTAAAAAGCCTTCCAAACCGCAAAGAATTCTTTCTCGTTAATGTGCCAAACTTTGGCTTGTTGTTTTGATAACAACCCTCCTATGTATCTACAAGGTTCTTCCCATATAGTTGTCGTCTTCATGAGTACTGCTGCCTATCTGTATTCATTGGCGTCTGTATAGACTACCAATTCATCCTCATCTTGTGGTGTAGCAAGCTTTGGCAGGTACTGCAAACCTGTTTTAGCTCTCGAACCCATTTTGTGTGGATTTCTTCCCATTTCGACTTTGAACTTTCAATTTCTTTCAAGAGTGGTCGAAAATCCTTTCTGTACCTTGCAAGATCCTTAATAAAGATACCTGTAAAATTGACAACTCCCAAGAAGCTCTTCAAATGCTTCTTGTCTTTGAGTACATTTGGAAAATTCTGGATTTTCTCCACAATATGGTCCTGTAACTCAATCCCAGTTTCATCAATAAGAATACCTAGAAATTCAATTTTGCTGAAAGCAATAGTAGCTTTCTTTTCAAAAAGTACTACACCGTCTCTGTGGCATGCAATAGAAAGTATCTGTAGACATTTAATATATTGTTTCGTATTGTTAGATGCAATTAGTATGCCGTCGATATAGACAAACATTAATTCGAAATAATCCTTAAAAAAATTATTCATTTTTCTTTGAAATATCTGGGGTGCATTAACTAAACCTATTGGAAGCACATTCCAAATATATTGTCCTTGTGGTGTGGAGAATGCAGTAAATTTCTTTGATTCACTCTCCATCTTAATCTGATAAAATAAGATTTGCAATCGAATTTAAAAACCACTTTTGCTCCTTTGATACAATCAATTAAGTTTTCTCTATTAGGAATGTAATAACCATCAAATTATGATATTTTGTTTATTCCTTGATAGTTAATAACCAACCTAGGTTTACCTCTCTTAATCTCACCATGGTTTCTTACCAGAAATCCAGGGCTGCTGTAGGTAGAGACTCCAGGTTCAATGAGTCCAAGACTGATATGCTCTTTGATTATCATCTGCATATGCTTCTTATCCTCCATGTTCATCTCGATAGGTTTGTATCGAACATACTCGTATTTGCATTCATCTTCGACCTTCAAAGTAGCTTCGATCTTGTTCCTATCCCACCAAGCCAGAGGATTTTCACTGAAGTTCCTCTCGATGAGCCTCTTGACATTCTCAAGAGAAAGCCTGCTATCTTCGCCGATGACAAGCGATTTCATTTCCAGTAGTACTTCATCAAGGTTTAGAGTTTCCTCCTCGGATTCCTTATAGAAGCTATCCCTTTCTATGAGTCCCTGCTGCCTGAAAGACAAAAGGACCTTACCAACTTTCCTCTTATCCTGCATTTTTAGATGAGTTAATCTGGCATCAAAATCACCACGTTTGCTGCGAAAATTTATTGGCATTATCCTATTGAATCCCTTTTCTCTTTGCAATACCTGTATCTCACTACCACAGTTAGTAGTAAAGATTAATAGATTCCTTTGATTATCCTGCATATATCATTGAAATGTTTGAATGAAATTGTTACCTAGCAAGATATCGGCACCTGTATCATGAAAATAAAAAGGAGGTGTTTTTACCCTAACCAGGGTGATCTAAATGCTCCTCCAATCATGATCTTGGCTTCTCGTATTCCCTTATTGAGTATCAGGATTTTTTGCAAAAAATCCCTTTCTGCAATAACAGGTAAGGTTTCCCTTGCTTCCTTAGGGAAAACTCTAGGTTTTGCCGTGCAAATTCCTGATCCTAAAATAATATAAGCTGTAAAATACTCTATCTAATATTGATCATACAACATACCAATAGATATGTATATAGAAAAGCGACTCGTCATTCAAATTTTTATGGTAACACCATCAAGACTAAATTCCATTCCGTTATATTTCTTCCCCATGGTTTATGATCTTAGAGGAAACTTAACCCTAAAGTCATACTCTCGTTTTCTCGTCCTGTAACACCTGCAACTAAAATTTCATGTCCTGCTATTTCTAGAATGCCCTCATATTTTCCAACGACAAGGTGCTACAAATGGTATAAGTCATCACAAGGGAAAAAATTTTCTTTCTTAGTAATGTTAAATATAACTTGTATTTCTTTCCATCATTGAGGGCATCTAAGTTTTACGTTATCTGCCCTAATCTCTTAAGGAGCTAAAGCTTTTAATAACTCTTTCTCCTTTCCTTTGTAGCCTATAATCCCATATTCGGAAAAGGACATCCGACTACTAAACTTAGTCCTAGAGCTAAGTGTTCGATCTAAACTGGGTGATCTTTTATAACAATATCCACACCACCTGTTTTAGGTATCCTAATAGGATCTGGTGTCATTACCTTGACGAATTCTTTGAAAATTCTAGGAATCTCAATATACTCTTTTCCTAAGAAACAATTCTGAATAATGCGTATTGGAAAGGGCATAAGCTATTCTATAAGATATAGAATATGGTCTATTACCATCTTTCATTAGATCTTTTCTTTTGAAATCTTGATGAAGGGTTAAGATTGTACTAAAATCTTGGTCTGTTAGGTTGTATGCAATCCTAGGATGAATGTCAAACATCAGTTTTCCTGCATACAAATTTCCTATCCTTATTCCAAGACAACCATCTCTCAAGTTATTGATTCTTCTATCCATCATCGATAAATGTATTTCTGAATCAATTCCGTACTTAATAGTTCCTATGTGGATCCATTTCATAGTAATAGCTACTTCTTCTCTAAGCTTATTCAATTCTTCAAGAATTTCTTTTTTAGGAATTAGTTGCATTTCCATTACATTACCTGTAAGTTCCATAGGAATAGCAAACTAACCTGAACTTACTTTGTAGATTATGTGATGTTTCCTTTGGTTCGCTCCTATCTGGTTCAAGACTTTCTCAATTCCTCCAATCCTCAACCCTTCGTATGGGCTGAGGTTGGAATCTTATTCCATGATTCTTTCCATGGTTTTATTTGACACCATTATTCTAGAAAAGAACCTTGATAGGCTTTCGGAAGTTTGAAGCTTATCTCCCTCGTTGTAATTACTTTGACTTGGTTGAAGATCCATCAAAATCATTCTCTATTTCCTCCTCATAGACGCTTTCATCTGAAGGAAGATCTTCGAATTGGTTGATGGGTACCAAATCACCATAGTAAACTATATCTAGAATATCATCCGTGGCTTCCAATTTTCTCAATTCACCAGGTTTCTGAGGGCAATCGGGGGATATATGTCCTTTTGCTCCGCAAGTCAGCAATTGCATTCTTTGAAATTTTCATTGGCTCGGGTATGTGCTCGTCTAAAAGTTCTTCTTGCAGGGGTTCTTCCAGTGGATTTTGCATCTGTTCATCTAGATCCTTGGGATGAAACCCTTGTTGGTCATGTTCTCTGTCCAGATTTATATGTTCTAGCTTTGAACTTGGACCACCATGATGTCCGTCGAGAAAAGGTCCTTTTGGAACTCTTGGCATAGGAGTCACTATTTTGCTTCCTCCTTTTCCTCTGCTCGCTTGATTCTCCTATAATAGCCGAAAAATCATTGTTATTACAACAGAGAGGAGTTCGTTTGATTTTACCTCTCAGTCTTTTCATACTCTTCTGGATGGATGCTTAATAACACCAATCCTTCAGTTTGTCTTTAAGGAAAGACATTCTTCGCACCACTGAATCTAAATGTCCTTCAGGAACTTTGTATGACTGGATCAACATTTCCCTCCATGGACTGTATATATTTGCGAAGAACATTGGAGCTGCTACTTCTGTTGCTACTCCACTTTAGAGGAAATACTTGCGGAACCAATAAATATATTCATCTACTGCGCAAAGACTTCTTAATTAAAGGCTGAAGAGAGCTTGTGCATATTCTCTAGCCTTTTCTGCTCTACTTCCTTCGAAGTATCCATCTCTGATGAAATTTAACTTGATAAGCCTTCCTAGCCGGTCTACGATCGCGCCTTTCGAATCTCCAGCGAGGATGTTGGCTTTGGTATCTTCTGGGGTATTATCCCATCCGATCTTCAAAGATCCCTCCAAGCTCAACTCACAAGTTTTATGAAGTTTTCTTTGTCGAGCTCTAGGGTAGTTGTTGCTATCTTCATGGCGGCAACCCATTCCTCTATCAATTTCTCGGTATTTCAGAAATCGATAATATCCTGGTTTATTATAGGGCCATATGGATGTAAGGGCTGGAGCATGGTCCTCGCCGAAGGTGTATTTTCAGGCACTCTTTTTGGATTTCTCCTTAGATTCTCTTTTAGCCTGGTTCCCACAAATGTTAGAGTGGCATTAGTGTAGAAATTTGCGCTTTCTCTCATCGGTTGATCCTGTGGAGGATCATTAGAACATGTCCTTTCTTCCGACGGTGGTAGTGCTGGGTGATTTTATTTGTTTGGATATTGACTAAATCCACAGTCTCGAGTTAGGAAAAGGATTCTGCCAATTCTTTTAGATTTGATAGATCCACTCTTGTTACCTCCATTATTTTATAGATTTGATAGATGCGGTAATCAAATCTTCTCTAGACATCGGTTTTGGAATCTCCGTGGCCTTCCCCTTCTAGTGTAGAAGAGGTACCATTCCAAGGGCGTCCCTGATTAGCTCCTGTCTAGATCTTTATGTCTCAGGGTTCTCCCTTTGGTTTTTTTTCAGATCTGGAAATTCTGGCCTTAGATCTGTAAGGCCCTTGTGCAGATCGGGAAAGATTTTAAGGACCTCGTCTACTTTTTGGCTCAAAGATTCTATTTTCATAGGTATATGGATTAACCTATGTCCATAGTCTTTAACTGTCTTTTTTATCTCCCTCATATCTTGGGAGATCTTTGATGTATTTGACTTGAGTTCTTTCCAATCAGTCATAATTTCTAGAACTAAAATTATGAAGGAATTTACTCGTTCCGATTCTCCTGGCTAGAATTCTATCATGGACTTCAGTGGAGTGTAAACGTCTCAAATGCATTCCCTGGTAGTGCTTGTCGAAGGTCAAAAATTCTCAGTCATTCTTGTTCTTCTTCCGGCGTGAGAAGTTTTGGGTCAATCGTCGTGGGACCATTATTACACTTGGCAAGAATTTCCATGAGAAATTCTCTTCTTAGTATTTCCAGAATCTGGACATATTCCCTGTTTTTAGAATAACTTGAAGTTTCGTTTGGTCCCATTTTTCTCTCAAAGAGTCTCCTCCATTAGTGGATAAATAATATCAAAATATAACCATATATTTCTTCAATATGTACCTCTGATACCATTCTAGTCGAGCACTAACAAAAAACTGTGAAGTGAGTGCATATGGACTAAAACTGCCTTTTAAAAGTGGCATAGGGGTAAAATTGTCTGAAAATCTGTCAGAGGACTAAAAGTAAGCAATTTCATAAGTTACTGGACCTAAACAAATATGGGCATAGTTATCGGACTAAAATTAAAATCAGTTATACTTAACGGAATAAAATGATACTTTTCCCTAAATGGAAAAAAGACATACTTGATGCAATGTATTATCCCACTTTACTATATAAACATGGTTCATGAAAGAAATCAAAGTAAATTGGGCCATTACAAATAAAAATATTATCACTCTCGAGGAGATAGACATGAATAATAATCACAATTGTTTAATGGCTATTTGATATATTTTTTGTGGATAGAACAAATTGTGTGTTATAATAATCTTAAAAAAAGGAAAAACTATAGTCATTAACTTAGTCAATTTGAAATGAATATATTTAATTTGATTTTCTTATTGTCATTCTATTGTTAATTTTTCATTTCCATATTTGCATACAAAATCAGAAATAAAAATACATTAATTAGAATGATCAAATGAAATCTTACTATGAATCTATATTACCATTATAAGAAATGCAAGTATTTAGTACATCTCTATTTTTGGATAAATTTTTTGAGTCATTGTTACTGAATTCTAGTAAGTACATTGGATAGGAACAATGTAAAGGTTCAAACACATCGAGTTGCAGTTAATTAAATGATTCTCTTGTGCCCATCCCATCATTTTTCATTGACAACAACAAATTCAACACCAAACATGCAAACCAACTGGAAAAAAGCAAAAAAAAAAAAAAAAATCAAATTGGCACCACCAAATTCTGAAATTACAGTATAATCCTTAATAATAAATGGAAGAATTTCTTAACAACATGCTGCATCAAGCATGACTCACATCCTACTTAACGATTATTTCAATTTTCCAATTTTCTTGAAAGATATGCATCTGTACAAATATTTAGAGTAATAGTATCTCATACATTTGTTCTCGCTCTCCTTTTCCTAAAATCCACCCCCTTCCAAGAAAGGGAAAAAAATTCCCATAGATTATAAAATGGGATTAATACTATCCCTTGTCACAAATGTAAATAGTTTTTCGAACAAGATGACACAATCATTATTCACCTCTTATTTAAATTGTTCTTTCCCCTATTAAATAAAAGAAATAGATTGCAACCAATTATAAAAAGAAATTAATATTTCCTTGTAATAAATATAAATAATTGCACAAGATGCCATTGAGTCATGACTTATCTCCTCCTCAAATTGTTATTTCACATAGTCTTGTTTTCTTGCAAAGTATGTAACCACTTGAATATCTAATGTAATAATGTAGAATATATTTTTCCCATTTTTTTTTAAATATTTCTAAAATCCCTCCTCTCGAAAAGCAAAAAAATTGCCCCCAATTGGACAATGAAGTTGTAATATCAACCCCTGTAATAAATATGAAAAATTTTCAATCAAGATTCCACATCAATCATGAGTCGCCTCCTATTTAAATTGATCTTTACATATTTCTATTTTATTGACAGATATGCATCAACTCAGGCTCTGGCTCTTTGGTCTAATGCTCAAGTGCTAGCAACACTATGATAGAGCCACTGCGTGAGGGTATGTTCAGAGAATTCGACAAGCACATCTCAGCAATTCCTTGGATTGCCAGGGTAGCCCTGCTGGTAAAAGAACGACTATGGTAGGTTCTCGGTCGTAGGACAGTAGCACTCCAAGCCATTGAGGTAATTTTTGTAAAGGTCACAAGGTGAAAGGGCGTTGTTGAGAAGTGACATTCGAGAGGGTGCTTATCCCTTTTTTTCCATTGCAGGTGAGCTCTATTGAAGTTGGGGGGCAGGGTGAATTTGGATATTTATGATAAGGAGGGTTCTGAGGAGTTTGCCCCTTCCACGTTTCGCGGTATCTTACTGGGTGAAGAGGATCATTCAGGGGCCGTGAATAGGCATACGTGTGGGGCATGGTGGTTTGGTCAACATCTCACATCAGTTTATGACAATGAGGTCTAGACAACAGAGGGATCGGGCGGGGCCACATGTTTTGGGTTTGATGTCCAGGGAAAGGAGCCGGGGTTCTAGTATGATTTAGTGGGAAGCCGAGGGGCCTTGATTGAGTAAACAACGTATTCAATTGATAGATGAGGATTCTGACGTCATATAGATGAGGCTACAAGGCAGCTATGAAACTCTTAACATAGAATTGCCAGAAGCTGGAGTCCACTTTGATAGTCAGTACGCTTCAGGATCTGGTTAAACTTCACAACCTTAGCTTGGTTTTTATCTCTGATACCAAGTTAAAGGCTATGAGATACAATTTGATTAAGCTGCAATTGAACTACTTTGGAGTGGGGATTGATCCGGGGGGAAAGAGGGGGGGTATCCTTCTCCTTTGATGAAAGATCTCATAGTTTGGATCTAGTTTTTCTACAACTCATCACATTGATGCTTCAGTTGGGGGAGATGGTAGTTTAGAACATGACGATTTACAAGGTTTTATGGGCATCAAGATACATCGAGGAAGAAGGATTCATGGAATATGCTTTAATCATATTTAATTATTCAGGATTAGCAGTTATTCCGAAAAAGGCATCTGTTGCCAGGGACAGCCACTATGAACGGTCCATGGTACTACATAATAGGTGAAAATTGTGTGAATCTTAAGGCTATCAAGTGTTATACGTGTATTGTCCTTCCGTTGGCCTTATTCCAGTGTTAGTTTAGGGGATGGAATTGATCATCGTTCTCATCTTGGACTGGATATCTATACTTAATATTTTGATTGTGTTTCTCCACTTGACCAATATAGAAAATCATTTATCTATTTGATCACCTATTATGGCCACAAACTCTTGATAGCACCACACACATCATAACACATAGGAGATTGTTATCATCTCATGATCGACGATAGATCCTACCTTTGAACTCACCAGTCTTTATACATGTTCTAATTACTAGACATGGTCTATAATAACCACATCAAAATACGATCATCTTTTACTAAGCCCCAGATATAGTCGTCTCACATATGAGACTACGTGGATCGTAAAATTTTAGAACTAAACTCCATACTATCGGAGCTTAGGAGCTCAAGTCATACCAACCAAGCTATACGAACATCCATAGGACGACTCCCTACGAGTCAGTTCAATTGTCTTGACAACTTTTGTCAGCCACCTACTAAAGTTGCATAGACATCACACATCTATCGCCTAAGAAACATGACACACAGCATATGGACGCAATATCTAGTGCAAGTCTAATAAAATCCTCGATGCAAATTCCCGGAGCTCTTACATGGTACATATTAATCCAACCCTCGAAAGTTGGTTTTCTAGTTGCCATCAAATGCAAAATCCACTTCATTGGTTGATTAATGATGAGTGGGCTTTGTTGCAATGTGTGAAAAATACTGGAGTAAGAACATGAAAGCAAGGCGAAATAAATATTTACTCTTATTCATTTGATTCAAAAATATAAGTGAAAAAATATTGCTTAAATTGATTATAAAACAACCATCTAATAGGAGTTCCTGTCACCTATTCTAACATATGCTAGTGTGATAGACGACTGCCTTGCATGTGTGTTTCCCTCAGTCAGTGCAACCATGAACAACGAGCTCATCCATCCTTACTCCTCAGACAAGTTGTAGCTCTAAATCACATGCGTGCTCTCAAGTCTCCGAGATCCGATGACCTGTCTCTTGGTTTTTTTTTTTTTTTTTGAGAAGTTTTGGAATATTGTAGGGTATGATACGTCTAGGAGTGTTTTCAAATTATCAAAGATGGGGTCCTTAAACCCCATTTGAATGCCACTACTATTGTTCTTCCACCTAAGTATACTAACTAGGAAATTGTCACCAAGTTTAGACCTATCAGTCTGTGTAATGTAGTTTATAATATTATTCTTAAGGCCATTGATAATCGTCTTAATGTTAAAATAGGTGATCAGAAAGTCAATTGTTCGACTTTTGTAATCCAATTTTGATGTAATATAATATTTAAGATATGAATAAAAGTAATATTCAATCTATGGAATGATTCTTTGTTGTATTTATTATCATGTTAAGTCCAAGAAATTGGGTTGCGCATTGGTTGGCAACCATGAAATCAATTTCTGTGGATTGGTCTGAGAAGTTTCAAGTTGAGGACCTTGCGTCAAGGCATTGAGTGTCCTATAGAGGCTTGGATTATGTGTTGCAGCCGTATTTTGTCGGCAGGAGACTTAGGTCATCTGTGTAATACTTAATGGGTTGGTTGGTAAAGTAGTCAACTGTCTGAATTAACTTGCGGAAATCGTCATATGAAAGCATTTTAAAGCTTGATTGATATGACTGGGATTTCCTGTTTCGATAGTATGAGATTATTCCTTAGACTTGAAGAATCATGACAGTCACATGCATATGATGGTTTTAGCTTGGACTTGGCAAGAAATGTTTGTGTCACGAGATGCGGTGATTATAAACCTCATCTAATGTAGTCAGAACGTGTGGTGTGCATAATGCACTCCAAGAGAGAATCCATCCACTGTTAGTATTACGACAATAGTATCTTTTATATGCTCTAAGACACGTTTCCTTGAGAATCTGCAGCCATAATCACCGGAGATGTGGGATAGGTTTCCCTATGATAATTAGTAGGGTAAACGATAGGTCTCGAGTTATCGAGTATAGATACCTAGTCTAGAATAGGAACCAACTTTCAATTCTATGCCTTAGACTAAGGTTGGATGAGGGTCGATGGAAGGACCTTACTAGTATGAATTCGGTTGCCTGAATTGATTCACCAAGTTTTTAGTGCCACGAATTGTTGCTAGACGACAGCCCATGGTAACGGGCTATTGGTTATGGGAAATTAAATTTAATTAATTGTGTTGGAATTACAACCAAGTCTAGAGGGTGCATCTAAAGTGCCACACACTTACCACTAGAATGGGATGGAATTAATTTGAAATTAACTCCAGAAGAGTTGAATTAATTTAATTGAATTAAATTATTCTTGGAGGGAATAAATAATTGGATAAATTATTTAGACCAGTCCATTGGATGGATAATTTGAAATTTAATTACTTGGATTAATTAAAATTTTAAGTTAGTCCTTAAAATTAATTAGATTGATTTTTATTGAGTTTGGTCTAATTTATAAATTGATAGAGATAGAGGGCTTGGATCTTTCAATTTAAATAAAAGACATGGAGGTTAATGTTGGATTTTTAACTAAATTTGATTAAATTAAAGTCCATATAGATTGATTTGATTTTAATTCAATTGAGCCCAGTCCAATAAAACAAGTCTAAGACCTTGGCTAGGCCTTTACATGGTCAATGAGTAGCCACACTCCTTCCTTGTGTAGATGGAGTGGCCAAGTGGGGCTCTCAAGGAAAATTACAGAAAAAAGGAAATTTCTAAAAAATAGGAAAAAATAGCAAACATAGCTGGTACCTTCCAAGCGGGTGGGCATGTGGGCGGGAGCCCTACGCGTGCAGCCTGGCCAGTGAGCCTGTTGGATTGCGTACTAGCAAGCTGCAAGGCACAGATTCTACAAGTGCTTGCACAGTCGCAGTAATTGGTTGGGGTACGAGTGCCTGGTAGACTAGCCGGCTGGTCTGTTGTTTTCTATTTTTCCAAAAAAATATTTTTCAATATTATTTTGTATGTTTTTTTGAAATAATTAATTCCAACAAATTTAATTTTAGTAGAGATTTTGTATTTTCTAAACTAAATTACTAAAATTAATTTGAATGGGTATTCAAATAAGTATTTTTTATCTAATTAATTCTTATCTAACTATGACCTATTTACAATATCGCATTAGATAAATTGTATTGCCGTGGCACAATCCTCACTATTTTCCATAGAACTCTTATTGTTGCCAATGCTTTTTAAAAATATAATTTCTTACAAGTCCGTGAACAGATGGCTAGAATGCGATTGCCAATTATAAATGATCTGAAGTTAAAAAAACGAACATAAACCCACTTTTACTACATAATATGAGTATATTTATGACATATGAGATTGTGTCCAATTTTAGAAAATTTACAGTTTTGTAACAATTAAATACCATAGTCTAACTAATATGGAAAAATTACTTCTAAATTTTAAAAAAAGATCCACCATAATTTTTTAGACACCAGAGTTAGTCATTAACCATGTATAATTCGTTTACCACATGAATAATATAGTAACTCACATAATATATATCATAAAATGACTTTTTTGATTATTCTCTATGAATAATGGGTTGGCAATTATTTTGAGAGATTTTTAGAAATATAAAGCCTATTTTTGAGATCAGAGATACATAATTGAAATTAAATTTTATGTACAAAAACTGCACTTTGTATTTTCTATTTCTGCTATTTTCCGGTGGATACTATATTGACCGTATGATCTAGGTTCAATATAATGTTTTAAGTTTTATGTGTTTTTATTTATATATTAGTAATCGAATTAAATTTATTTAAAGTAAAATATAGTTATCAATTATTTTCCCTTAACAATTTCAGCTTCAATTTAGTTTCATATAGAAATGGACAAATGTATTAATTATTAGAAGTATATGAATCACTAATATGTTCGTACGTTCATAGATTGGTAGTATGCCCTTTCGTTATATACGTAATCTTCAGTACAGGCATGCAATTTTCGCTTTGTATGGATGCACATAATTAATTGAGAACATTATAATTTTAGTTTAGCAATTTAGGAGTTGATATTTTTGGTTTTGTACGAATTGATTTTTTTAATTTCGTCATATAGTTTACCAATTTTAGTTTTTTTTTCTGCTAATTTGATCTAAAATTATACGTTTTTGCACATGACCCATTTAAGTTACAATTTTATTCTTATAAATCAATTTCGTGCAAAATCAAAATTGCCAACACCCTGTGTTGTGGCGCAAAAAGTACAAACCTCTTCTATGTTACATGACTAAAGTGCCATCCCAATAAGTTATAGGACTAAAAATTGTAATTTTTTCTACTTAATTCATATATAGGTATGAGCTATTGACAATATTCGCATAAGAAAAATATATGGAGAAATTAAATAGATGATGTATTTTTTACTTTTATTTTTATGAAATAAGTAAATCTTCCATCTTTTGTGAATTTTGCACTAAAACGAATAGTTTTGAGTCATCATATATTGGAAAAATCCACAAAAGCAACACATATGACAAATTTAAATTTCTACTTTAGTTAATAACTAGATAAAAAATACCAAATTTGTGAAAATTTTACATTGATAAAATCCTTTCGTTCTTTAATTAGAAATTAACACATAAGTCAATTTTTTTTCCAAAGCTAGAGAGCAGTGTATTATATGCTACATTGTCGCAAAGATAAGATCATAAATGATAATAACTTTGTGCCAAAATATATAACTCGTTCCATGAAAACAAACGGTTGGCTACTCTATTGTGAACTATAATACCATAAAAAATTAAAGAAGTCCAACATAAAAGAATTTTCATACTATTAAGTCTAGAAAATATTTTCATGTTTATCAATGTATCTTTTATAATATGTGTGAACTTAACTAACATACGCGTGTAGTTGTATTAATTAATATATATTTTGTATATACTTAACTAAGAAATACATGCAGTTATATTGAGTGACATCTCGATAGTCCATCTCCACTCTAGTTGTTCTTTGATTGATAATGGATATTTGCTTTCTATATTAGGATAGACTTCTCCAGTTGTCTGGAACACTATCCTCAACCCAAGTTGGATGTCTTTCGGCTCCATCTTTCTTTCGTTCAAACTCTCATGTGGCTATCTATGATGGAAGAAAAGAAGAATATATATAAGACGGTCATACTAGTTTTTGGTAGTTTTTACATTTCAAGTTTAATTGTCTTGTGCAATTCCTTTTTTGTGTAGCATATATGCTAGAAGATAAAATCTTTTTCTTTTCTAAATTCAAATTATTTGTGCAATATAAGTGCAAGGTCCTCTATTTTTTTATCAGAATTATTTCTTTCATGATTTACTTATTGTCGATACCATTAAAGTAAAACTTAATAAGAAAAAAGAAAAAATTAAAGCAACCTCTAATATCTCTCAAACTCAAATGTCCTGTCCCAAAATTCTCTCATCTCACACACACTCCCACACCTTACAAATCACACACTCACACGCATTGTAGACATGGAGAAGTGTCGTCCGATGATGATGAGGGAGAATCGGCGGTTGTTGCTGACGATGATAGGGATCTGCTGGTCGGCGGGAACACTATAAACAGTTGGGATGTGGAGGATGGCACCCATGGCTCCAACGAGATAGCAATTTCACATATAGAAGGGGCGTCGACGAGGATTGATTTTTGAAATTTTTGAATTTCTGGTATTGGCTAATCGTGTCATAGATAAGGGCGATGCTGAATCAGTCGCATCATTGAAGGAGCTGCAACGATGATGGACGGAGAAATATGGCGATGATGTTATGAATCCGATGCCTTTGATAATGTAGAATCTAGAAAAACTGCTTCTCAGTCAACTGCTGTTGGTTCATGGAGCTGCCGACACTGCAGAATTTGGAAAAACTACTTCTCATGGGTACATTCCGACGACATCGCCCACTGGAATTTTTGTCGGTAATGTACCGCTTCAACCATGCTGCAATTTCATGAATTATGATGATAAAATGGCTAATGTTTTTCATAATTCATATTGACTTATGTGCCTCATACGATGCGAAATGGTGAAATTATCGTACGACCCACGTTGGACACTATTCGCGAAGGTTCCCGTCGATGGAATACGACAACAGTGGGGTATTTCTTTGAAAAACGGCCGTATTTTAACCAGTTAAAGGACTACGTTAAATCAATTTGGCTAATGCTAATGGAGGTCACAGGCACGGCCAACGGGTTTTTTACGGGAGCCACTGTGGCTATGGAAGAAGTGATAGAGGGCGGACCGTGGTTGTTCCGAGGACAGCCAATCGTGTTGCAGAAGTGGGAGCCGGGCAAAGTACTACGTAAGTTGAAACATACCCAAGTTCCAGTTTGGGTTAAACTTAGACACTTGCCAATCGAATTGTGGACAAACAATGGCTTGAGTACGGTGGCAAGTGGCATCGAACGACCTCTTTATCGGACGCGATCATTTAAGCATGGACGAGACTGAATTTCACTCGTGTATGTGTTATGCTTAAATTAATACCAAAATTCCGAAGCACTTGGTCATTATGACGCCATCCTAGTGCAAGGAAGGGAAATTGCATGTAAGGTTGATTTGAAATATGTGTGGCTGCCCTCAAAATACACCACTTGTATGAGTCTACGAAGGAGTGCCCATCCATGAAAGTGCCGAAACCACCGGTAAATATTTATGTGTAGAAGGCACAAGTTCAGCAGTCCATAGCCATACCGGATATGCTTGGGGAGGAAGATATGGACCTATGCCCACGTGGAAACGTTACTCAGCAGCCTATCGTATCTGAGCCTCAAGGTGCAACTAATGCACGAGGAGACAATGAAGGAGGGAGTACAGGTAAGGATGTAGTCATCTTTAATAGTTTTGATGCACTTAACCTCCTTGATGCATATTATATTACCAGAGGTCTTAATACAAGCAGCCCCCCCACTGGTGACCCATGTTGAATGTGTGCGGTGTGGAACGTGAGGGGCCTGAACAAAAGGGACCATCGGCTGGCACTTAATGACTTAGTTGCTGAGTTTAGGTAAACTTTATAGGTTTTCTTAAAACGCGTGTTCTGATTACTAATATTGATCGCATACAATCTTTTATTGTACCTCAATGGAAATGGTGTGTTGATTCTATGACTGTTGTTTTGTTAATCTGGGTTGCATGGGATGATGACATACTTGATGTTCATGTGATTGCATTGGGTGACCAATATATATATTGTCGTGTGACAGTTAGAGCAACACATGTGAATGTGGTTATTACTGTTATTTATGGTGCTAATGATATTGCTAAGCGTCGAGAGCTATGGAGATCTTTGGAGATGCTTTGGGGTCCGTGTGTGGATGATCCATGGCTGATAGGGGCTGATTTTAATGTTATACATGACCTCAGTGAGGTTTGTGGTATTTCTGGCGATATAAGGGTCGTCATGGAGAAGTTTAATGCGTGTATTAAGGATACGGGATTGCTCCCGCTTCAGGGTGATAGGGGATAGGCAACAACAACTGGGAGATATGTTTAGATTTGATACTGTTTGGCAGCATGAAGTGGTAGACATGCCGATGTATGCAATTACTCGTAAACTCAAGGCTTTAAAGCCTGTCTTTCGTCATATGAGGTACAATAAGGGGGATCTGATGATGAGTGTACAAATGGATAAAGGATTCGTTAAGATAGCCCAACAACTGGTTAGCACGGACAGATGGAACGAGTTATTCCTCCTATTGGAACATGGCTGTCGACTGGTGTATGCCAAAGTGGTTAACCTCAAACATATCATGTTACAGCAGCGAACAAAGAGCGAACAAAGATGCAGTGGATGAAAGAAGAGGATCAATATTCCCGAATCTTCTTTTGCAAAATTGCTCAACTCCGGTCTGCTCGGAGGATCTTACATATCAATGATGAACATGGGACCACCTACACAAAGCCAGGAGCAATTATTCGTAAGTTTGTCTCCTTTTAACAGGCTCTATTAAGTGGAGATAGATGGATGCAGGTGATACATATTCGATACGTGAGGCCATGGGCGAGGCATGTGGTCAATGAGGAGGAGACTCTCATGCTCCTCGAACCGGTGACCGAAATTGATGTGAAATAGGTTGTGTTCAATATTGTTGAGGACAAAGCACCAGGACCTGATAGGTTTTCTTCAAGCATTTACAAAGCTACTGCTAATTGTGGGTACTGAAGTTACAGAAGCGATATTGAATTTCTATGCTACGGGTAAGATGCTTAAGCAAATCAACACCACGCTGCTAGCACTTATACCCAAGGTACACTCCCCTAAGCTGGTCATGGATTTTCGTCTTATATCATCTTGTAACGTGCCGTATAAAGTGATTTCAAAAATTATTGTTCAAAAGTTGAGTAGGGTGTTGGATAAATTAATCAGCCCTTGCCAGGCTGCCTTTGTTCCTAGTAGTAGTATACGCGACAATATTATGCTTTGTAAAACTTGATTCTAGCCACTTGGATCTGTCCAATGAAGGAAAAGAGTTGCAGAAATATGAGGCTGAAGAACACAGTGAAGAATAGCCATTTGCTTTTATTTTTTATTTGTATACTTATGCTTTTATTAGTCCGTTGGCTTGGCTTCTTTTTTGAAAGTTAGTTTGGTCTGTTATCTCTCAAAACTGCTTTATCTCTGTTCTATATATACCTGTACTCAACTCTGTTAAATTCAAAGAAAATAGAGTCAATTCTCTGAAATTTCCTCTTCCGTTTTTTACAAATACACGCAATACTTTACTGTGCCTGGTTTTGACATGGTACGAGAGCAGTAAAAGATCCATTCTCCTCTCATTCTTTTCACAATATCACGGGAGATTGAACAGTGGCAGAAAATCAATTGTATGGTAATCTACTGGATCCTAAATTCAATATTGAAAGATATTGTGGAAGCTTTCTTATATACAACCTCTGCAAGGGAATTATGGCTCGAGCTTGAAGCCAGATTTGGAGAATGCAATGGACCATTGCTCTATCAAATCCAAAGGGAGATAGCTTCTATTACACAAGGTAATCAATCTGTTGTTGTTTACTTCACTAAGTTGAAGAAATTATGGGATGAACTTGTAACTTTAGATCCTCTTCCTTGTTGTTCTTGTGGTGCTGCAAAGAAAATGGCAAAAAAGACTTCATCCACTCATTTGATGCAGTTCTTGATGGGTCTTAATGAGGCTTATGACCATGTACACAACCAAATTCTTCTATTAGACCCTTTACCATCTTTGTCAAAGGATATTCTATGATCCTTAGTGTAGAAAAACAAAGACAGGCTCTGGGGTTAATGGCTTTGACAGAGAAGAACTAATGACTGCTCAATCTCAAGAACCATGAAAACAAAACATAAACAAAAGAAAAGGAACCTGGGATAAAAGGGGATATTGTGAACACTACAAGAAAAGTGGTCATATAAAGGAACTGCTTTGAGATGACGGGATTCCCAGACTAGTATAAAGAATTAATAGAACAAAGGAAAAGAAACAGCAGACAATCAAGGAACAAAGCTTTCAATATACAGATTGGAAGGACAGAGAGGAACAGTCAGGCAATCATGGATTAGAACAGGCTGTCTGAAATCATCAGAAAAGAGCTGAAGAAAGCTTTACAAGAGAAGGAGCTCAATGAGGGTTTTTCAAATTTTGCAGATTCAGAAAACTTTGCAGGTAATCTTCTCTCTTATAATAACTGCACATCTTTAGATAATTTCTCTTGGATCATAGACAGTGGTGCCTCGGCCCACATGTGTATGAATTCAAGGCTTTTCAAGACCCTTCAATTGTTAAAAGATAAGACTTCCATTAAAGTCCCTGGTGGTTCCTCATGTCAAGTTCAATACATAGGAAATATCCATCTGTCTCAATCTATTGCTCTCAAGGATGTTGTTTATGTTCCCAAATTTAACTGTCAATAAACTTTGTGCAAAGGGACAATTTAGTGTTACATTTCTATTGGGAAAGTGTCTTGTGCGGGACCTTCTGACTAGAGAGACTATTGCAGTAGGTGGACAAAAGGGGAAGCTCTATACTCCTGAACAATAACACTCACCAAGGCCTGAAGAAAAGACTGAACACTTTAAAATTTTCCAGAATTGTGCTATGTCACAAAGTAAGAAAAGGGTTGAAACTGAAATTGTAGATAGAGAAAACCTATGGCATAATAGACTAGGACATGCCAGCAAAGAAGTTGATTCACATTTACCTTTTACGAGGAATGAAATGCAATGTATCAGAAACTGTCAAATTTTCCCTTTATCAAAGCAGCACAGGTTACCTTTTCCCCACAGTGAATCACAAACTAATGTTGTGTTTTATTTAATACATGTTGATGTGTGGGGACCATATAGACAATAATCTATCGCACATTGTAGTTACATGCTCACAGTAGTTGATGATCACAGCAGAGCTACATGGTTTTACATGATGCACCACAAAGCACAAACAACACTGAAACTGGAATTTTTGTGCAAAATGATTGAAACACAATTTGACTTAAAAATTAAAAGGGTGAGAACTGACAATCGTACTGAATTTATTAATGATCAATGTCAGACTCTCTTCCAAAACAGAGGCATTATTCATGAAGGAACCTGCACATACACTCCACAACAAAATGGTGTTGTGGAGAGAAAACATCAACACTTGCTACAGGTAACAAGGTCTCTGATGTTTTTTGTCAAACATCCTGAAAGATTTTGGGTTGAGTCTCTCTTGACAGAAACCTATCTCATAAATAGAATGCCCATCCCTAAATTAAAGTGGAAAACCCCCTATGAAATGCTACATAAAAGAAAACCAAGCTATCAACATCTCAAAATTTTTGGATGTCTTTGCTTTCCCACTAATGTAACACCTTTCAAAAGAAAATTTGAGCCTAGAGCTATAAGGTGTGTTTTCTTAGGATATGCCCAAGGAAAGAAAGGGTATAATGTCATGAATCTTGATACTAATGAAATGTTTGTAGCAAGGGATGTAGTCTTTCATGAAGGAACATTTCCTTTCCACAATGATGAAATAGACAGCATCTCCTGTCCTTTACCTACTATAGGAGTTTTGGATGAAAAAAGAAATAGAAAATGATCCACCACCTACTGTCAGTGAGCAGCATGTTCAGCCTAGAAGGTCCACTAGAATTCCTAGCAAACCATTTTGGATGAATGATTTCATCTGTAACAAGGCCTCTGGAATGACTTTACCACATGATGTTAAACTAACTCCTCTTCATAGTTGTTTTGTGCAAAGTTTGAACTCATTGCAGGAACCCAAAAATTATGATGAAGCACAAAAACAAAAATAATGGAGGAATGCCATGACGCAGGAAATTACTGCATTAGAAAAGAACAAAATATGGGAAATATCTTCATTACATCAAGCAACGATCCTTATTGGATGCAGATGGGTTTACAAAACGAAGCTAAGACCTGATGAATCTGTTTAGAGGCATAAGGCCAGGTTAGTTGCCAAAAGTTTTAGGCAAAGGGAAGGGATAGATTACAATGACTATTTTGCTCCTGTAGCCAAAACAGTCACTGTAAGACTTCTATTGGCTATTGCTATTGCTAAAGGGTGGTTGTTACATCATTCAGATGTTAACAACGCATTTCTACATGGGAATTTAAATGAAGTCATTTACATGCTACCCCCTAAAGGCTATAAAATTCCAGAACGCATGGTTTGTAAACTTAAAAAATCCCTCTATGGCTTGAAGCAAGCTTCAAGACAATGGAATGAGGAATTTACTACAAAGATTAAAGCTTTGGGTTTTGTTCAATCCAAATATGACTACTGCCTTTTTACTAAATGGACTGGCATTCATTTTATTGGACTTCTTGTATATGTTGACGATGTTTTGGTCACTGCAGCCACTGAAAGTTCTGTTCAAGAAGTGAAAGACTACCTAAATGGATTGTTCACTATAAAAGACGTGGGAGAAGCCAAGTACTTTTTAGGACTAGAATTATCTAGATAAGAACAAGGTTTGATTGTCAAACAGAACAAATATACCATGGACATCATAAAAGACATGGGACTTGACAAGGTAAAAATAGCTCCAACTCCACTTCCAGCAGGGCTAAAATTTATTTCAGAGTCTGAGGCAACATTAGAAGATCCTTCCAAATATAGAAGGCTTGTGGGAAGGCTTTTATACCTTGGATTTACCAAACTGGACATCAGCTATGCTACTCAGTAACTTAACCAGTATATCCAACAACCCTATAAGCAACACTGGAACGTAGCAGTTGACCTTGTTCGATATTTGAAGGGACAACCTTCTTCAGGTCTATTCTTCCCTGTTAATAATAATTTTAAACTAAAAGCTTACTGCATAATGATGGGAAGCAGCCCAGTTTCTTGGAAAACCAAGAAACGAAGTACAATGTTTAGATCATCTGCGGAGGCAGAATACAGGAGTATGGCTACCACAGTATGCTAGATTGTTTGGGTTAATAATTTACATAAGGAATTGAAAGTGGATGTTCTCACCCCTGTGCCATTCTATTGTGACAATAAAGCAGCGGTACACATCACAGAGAACCCAGTGTTTCATTAGAGGACAAAGCATGTTGAGATAGACTGCCACGTTCTGAGGGACCAATAGAAAGAAGGTCGTATTTTGCCTAAATATGTGAATTCAAAGCTGCAATTGGCAGACCTCTTTACTGAGCCTCTACCTTCGAATTCTTTTCTGTTCTAGTCTTCTAAGTTAGGCCTGACCACCTTCGATACAAGTCCAACTTGCAGGGAGGCTGTAAAACTTGATTCTAGCCACTTGGATCTGTCCATTGAAGGAAAAGAGTTGCAGAAATATGAGGCTGAAGAAGACAGTGAACAATACCCATTTGCTTTTATTTTTTATTTGTAAACTTATAAAAGCGTGTTCTTTTGAACACACTTTTATTAGTCCATTGGCTTCTTTTCTTTCTTGAAAGTTAGTTTAGTTTGTTATCTCTCAAAACTGCTTCGTTAGTTTAGTTTGTTATCTCTCAAAACTGCTTCATCTCTATTCTATATATACATGTACTCAACTCTGTTATATTCAAATAAAATAGATTGAATTCTCTGAAATTTCCTCTTCCGTTTTTTACAAATACACGCAATGTTCCACTGTGCCTGGTTTTGACATGCTTGCACAGGAATTATTTACAAGGTATAACCAGGTGCGTCTCCCACCTAGATCTACCATTAAGGTGGATATTCAGAAAGCCTATGACACAGTGGAATGGGAACTTTCACTAGCATTTTTGGACATGTTTGGATTTCCAGCACAATTTATTCGGTGGATAGAAGAGTGTGTAACAACACCCGGTGGGTTTGAATTGAAAACCCCATGGATTTTTTGCAGGCTCACAAGGGTTTAGGCAAGGTGATGCCATGTTGCATTATGTATTTGTTCTTGTGATGGAGGTGTTACATCTTTTATTCCTATAGTTGATTGAACAGGATGGCGTTTTTCATTCCATTAAAAATGTGCTCCTGCTCGACTCTTTCAGCTTAGTTTTGCATATTATCTACTGCTATTTTGTAAAGCTGATATGGATTCTATAGGGGTCTTCAAGCAGGGCTTAGATATGTTCGCATCATGGTTGGGTCTACGACTTAATGCACATAAGAGCCACCTTATTATCTCTCGCTCGGCACACCAGATTCCAGTAGAGTTGTTAGTGATGCTGGGATTCTAGGAAGGGCAGTTACCGATGAGAAACTTGCGACTTTCCCTTCTCTCGTCTCAATTATTCGAAAACAGATTGTCAGTATTTTGTAAAGCTGATATGGATTCTATAGGGGTCTTCAAGCAGGGCTTAGATATGTTCGCATCATGGTTGGGTCTACGACTTAATGCACATAAGAGCCACCTTATTATCTCTCGCTCGGCACACGAGATTCCAGTAGAGTTGTTAGTGATGCTGGGATTCTAGGAAGGGCAGTTACCGATGAGATACTTGCGACTTTCCCTTCTCTCGTCTCGATTATTTGAAAACAGATTGTCAGCCATTGTTATCGAAAATTGACCAACGTATTAAAGGATGGGAAGGTCTAGGGTTGTCCTATGCTGGGAGGATGCAGATCATCAAATCTATCCTTATGGCGTTGAGCATTTATTGTTCCTCAACGTTCCTATAGCCTAAGGTGTTATAAGGGAGATTGAGAAGCGACTTCTAGCGTTCTTGTGGAAAGGAGGGACGACTAGGGGCTATGCCAAGGTAGCATGGCAATATGTATGTAAACTGTTAGTGGAAGGTGGGAAGGACTTACGAGACATCGCTACCTTAAATCGGGCTTTAAGATGGAGGGGAAAGCGGAGGTGGAACAATTTAAATACCGTAGACTACATAAAAATGCGGGATTTAGCACATATCAGCAGGACATTCCAAAGCCCGTTTAATATTGAAATGGGTATTGGAACACAGTTGGAACAGAACTTGATAAATGACGACATGATGTCCATTTTTCATGTGTAGCATATATGCTAGAAAGATAAAATCTTTTTTCTTTTCTAAATTCAAATTATTTGTGCAATATAAGTGCAAAGTCCACTATTTTTTCATCAGAATAGTTTATTTCATGATTTACTTATAGTGGACATCAATAAAGTAAAACTTAATAAAAAAAAAAAGAAATTAAAGCAACTTCAAGTATCTTTAAAATATATTCAAATTATTCCTCGCATCTTTAAAACTCTGAGCAAAATTACTCTACATTACACAATTCCAGATACAGTTAGATCCCGTACTTTTCTTTGTGAAAATCCTTCATGGCTTGACCATGTTTGCTCCAGCAAGAATTGAATCTTAATTATTAGTTGATGAATTAGACCAATAAACGTACTTGCGCCACACTACTTTCAACAAATTCTCAGAATCATGGATTTGTTGTTTGAATGTACATATAACTCCCATCCCTAAATCACTAGTTTTCACCAATATACTAGAAAAAAAGAAAAGAAAAAGAAAAGAGAGAGAGAATAAAGAATCTTCACAAATCGAACCCCATACAAAATTAAAAAACTAAGAAAGCCAATTTTGAATTTTTGTTTTGAAGAGTTTGTTTCAAAAATCAAAAGGTGAAAACAAAAAAATTGCATGTACAATTTGAAGATTGAGAACTTAGCAATTTTAAGTTAGTAATTCTTAAAAATTTATATTTAATAAAAGATCTAACCAAATGAAGAAGAGTGGAGATCCCACACATGTATATTTTTTTAGTAAAAAAAAAAAAACACAAAAAAAGCAAAAAAGAATGGAAGATCTGCCATGCCAGTTGTCTCTTGAAGGTACTTGTTGGGATAATGGTGGTGGACGAGAAGGCAGAGGTGGTGCTGGAAAATTAAAATCTAGTGTCTCCAGAAAGAGCACACCATTAACTCTCCAATAGCGACAAAAGTTATCTTTCTCAATTATAGTTTTCATCTACAAGGTGAAATTAAATATATGTTGGTTTTGTGAAAAACTATAAAATAGAATTGAAAGGTGAATGAAGTTGAATCGTTGTATAAAGATCTTCATTTCTCCCATTATATGAGTTATGCTCCATCTTCTCTTGTGTGCACAAACAATTCTTTGGTGTATGTGGGGGGGAGGGGGGAGAGATACAGAGATGATATAAAAAGGAGGATACAAAGACAAAAGGGTAAGTAAGCAATCGTTGGGTGATTTATTATGTATGTGAGTGTGTGAGTGTGAGTTTATGTGTGTAAATACATAAAGAGTGAATATGATGAATGTATTTAAAGCATACCAAAAAATAAAATTCACAACTTTATGACACATGAAACTGTATTTATGATTGTATTTATGACACATGAAACTGTGTCCAAATTCAAAATATTTTACAGTGTTGCAACAATTTAAGTAACGTACACTACAAAAAAGGCGAGATTTGGCACGTATCAGCAGGCCATTCCGAAGCCCGTTACAAATTGAAATGGGTATTGGAACACAGTTGGAACAAAACTTGATAGATGACGTCATGATCTTCATTATTTATGTGTAGAATATATGCTAGAAGATAAAATCTGTATCTTTTCTAAATTCAAATTATTTGTGCAATATAAGTGCAAGGTCCACTATTTTTTCATCAGAATTGTTTCTTTCATGATTTACTTATAGTGGATATCAATAAAGTACATCTTAATAAAAAAAAGAAGAACTTAAAGCAACTTTCAATATCCCCAAAATATATTCAAATTGTTCCTTGCATCTTTAAAACTCTAAGGAAAATTGCTCTTCATTACACAATTCTATATACAGTTACATCCCGTTCTTTTCTTTGTGAAAATCCTTCATTGCTAGACCGTGTTTGCTCCTGAGAGAATTGAATCTTAATTATTAGATGATTAAATAGACCAATAAACATACATGCGCCACACTACTTTCAACAAATTCCCATAATCTTGGCTTTATTGTTTGAATGTACATATAAATCCCATCCATAAATCACCACTAGTGTTCAACAATATAATATAGAAACAGAAAAAAAAAAATGAAAAGAGAGAGAGAACACAGAATCTTCACAAATCCAACCCCATAAAAAATTGAAAAATGAAGAAAGCCAATTTTGAGTTTTTTTTTTTTTTTAGTGTTTCAAAAATGAAAGGTGAAAACAAAAAAATTGTATTTACACTTTGAAGATTGAGAACTTACCAATTTTAAGTTAGTACTTCTTAAAAATTTATATTTAAAATAAAAGATCTAACCAAATGAAGAAGAGTGGAGATCCCGCATATGTATATTTGTTTAGTAAAAGAAAAAAAACCACAAAGAAAGCAAGAAAAAAAGGAAGATCAGCTATGCCTGTTGCACTTTTTGGAGGTACTAGTTGGGATGATGGTGGTGGAGGGAAAGGCGGAGGTGGTGGAGGTGAAGGCGGAGGTGGTGCCGGAAAATTAGGTGGTGGAGGTGAAGG
>NW_011628042.1:315555-319422 GCF_000512975.1 Sesamum indicum
TGAATCGTTGAATAAAGATCTACATTTCTCCGATTATTTGAGTTCTCCTCCATCTTCTCTTGTGTGCACAAAGAATTCTTTGGAGTATGTGGAGGGGGGAGGGGGGAGAGATGCAGAGATGAGATAAAAATGGAAGATACAAAGACAAGAGGGTGAGTAAGCAGTCGTTGGGTGATTTATTATGTATGTGAGTGTGTGAGCATGAGTGTATGGATGTAAATACATAAAGAGTGAATATGATGAATGTATTTAAAGCAGAAGAAAAAATAAAATTCAACATCAACCACAACTAAATACAACTTTAATAGGGAATATGAGTGTAAATTTTATCCAAATTCAAAATATTTAAAGTGTTGCAACAATTTAAATAACATACTCTACAAAAAAAGGCAGGATTTGGCACAAATCAGTTGGGCAACCCGAAGCCCGTTTCATATTTAAATGGGTATTGGAACACAGTTGGAACAGAACTTGATAGATGACTTCAAGATCCCCATTTTTTATGTGTAGCATATATGCTAGAAGATTAAATCTATATCTTTTCTAAATTAAAATTATATGTGCAATATGAGTGCAAGGTCCACTATTTTTTCAGTAGAATAGTTTCTTTCATGATTTACTTATACTGCATATCATTAAAGTACAACTTAAATAAAAAAAGAAGAAATTAAAGCAACTTCCAATATCTCCGTAATATATTCAAATTATTCCGTTCTTTTGAGTAGAATTGCGATACATTACATAATTCTTGATACAGTTAGATCGCGTTCTTTTCTTTGTGAAAATCCTTCATTGCTTGACCGTGTTAGCTCCTGCAATAATTGAATCTTAATTATTAGTTGATCAACTAGACCAATAAACATACATGCGCCACACTATTTTAAACAAATTCCCAGAATCTTGGCTTTATTGTTTGAATGTACATATAAATCCCATCCATGAATCACTAGTGTTCACCAATATGCTCCAGAAACAGAGAGAAAAAAAAGAAAAGAGAGAGAGAACACAGAAACTTCACAAATCCAACCCCATACAAAATTGAAAAATTAAGAAAGCCAATTTTGAATTTTTCTTTATTGAAGAGTTTGTTTCAAAAATCAAAGCTGAAAATGAAAAAATTGTATTTACACTTTGAAGATTGAGAACTTACCAATTTTAAGTTAGTACTTCTTAAAACTTTATATTTAAAATAAAAGATCTAACCAAATGAAGAAGAGTGGAGATCCCACACATGTATATTTGTTTACTAAAAAAAAAACCACAAAAAAAAGTGTGAAAGAAAGGAAGATCTGTCATGCCTTGCACTCTTGGAGGTACTTGTAGGGATGATGGTGGTGGAGGGGAAGGCGGAGGTGGTGGAGCTGAAGGCGGAGGTGGTGCTGGAAAATTGGAATCAAGTGGCTCAAGAAAGAGCACACCATTAACTCTCCAACAACCATAAAAGTTATCTCTCTCCATCTACAAGGTGAAATTAAATATATGTTAGAATTTGTAAAAAGCTGTAAAATAGAATTGAATGGTGAATGAAGTTGAATCCTTGAATAAAGATCTACATTTCTCCCATTATTTGAGTTCTGCTCTATCTTCTCTTGTGTGCACAAAGAATTCTTTGGAGTATGTGGGGGAGTGGGGGGAGAGATACAGAGATAATATAAAATGGAGGATACAAAGACAAGAGGGTGAGTAAGCAATCGTTGGGTGATTTATTATGTATGTGAGTGTGTGAGTGTGAGTGTGAGTTTATGTGTGTAAATACATAAAGAGTAAATATGATGAAAGTATTAAAGGCGGACCAAAAAATAAAATTCAGCATCAACGACAAATAAACACAACCTTAATAGGGAATATGAGTGTATTTATGACACATGAAATTGTGTCCAAATTCAGAATATTTACAGTGTTGCAAAAATTTAAATAATGTAGACTACAAAAGAAGGCGGGATTTGGCACTTATCAGCAGGCCATTGCGAAGCCTGTTTCCTATTGAAATGGGTATTGGAACAAAGTTGGAACAAAACTTGATAGATAACGTCATGATCTTCGCATCTTTGAAACTCTAAGCAAAGTTGCTCTACATTACACAATTCTAAATACAATTAGATCCCCTTCTTTTCTTTGTGAAAATCCTTCATTAGTTGGCCGTGTTTGCTACTGGAAGAACTGAATCTTAATTTTTAGTTGATGAAGAAGACCAATAAACATACATGCGCCACACTACTTTCAAAAAATTCCCAAAATCATGGCTTTATTGTTTGAATGTACATATAACTCCCATGCATAAATCACTAGTGTTCAGCAATATACTAAAGAAACAAAGAGAAAAAAAAAAAGAAAAGAGAGAGAGAACAAAGAATCTTCACAAATCCAACCCCATACAAAATTGAAAAATTAAGAAAGCCAATGTTGAATTTTTTTTTTTTTTTGAAGAGTTTGTTACAAAAATAAAAGTTGAAAACAAAAATTGTATTTACACTTTCAAGATTGAGAACTTACCAATTTTATGTTAGTACTTCTTAAAATTTTTTATTTAAAATAAAATATCCTCAAATGAAGAAGAGTGGAGATCCCACACATGTATATTTGTTTGGTAAAAAAAAAAACCACAAAGAATGCAAGAAAGAAAGGAAGATCTGCCGTGCCTGTTGTACTCTTGGAGGTACTTGTCGGGATGATAGTGGTGGTGGCGAAGGCGGAGGTGGTGGAGGTGAACGCGGAGGTGGTGCCAGAAAATTGAAATCAAGTGGCTCCAAAAAGCGCACACCATTAACTATCCAACAACCATAAAAGTTATGTCTCTCAATTATAGTTTCCATCTACAAGGTGAAATTAAATATATTTTAGATTTTTTAAAAGAAGTAAAATAGAATTGAAAGGTGAATGAAGTTGAATCGTTGAAAAAAGATCTACATTTCTCCCATTATTTGAGTTATGCTCCCAGTTTGTGGGGGGGAGGGGGGAGAGATACAGAGATGATATAAAATGGAGGATACAAAGACAAGAGGGTGAGTAAGCGATCGTTGGGTGATTTATTATGTATGTGAGTATGTGAGTGTGTGAGTGTGAGTGTATATGTGTAAATACGTAAAGAGTGATGATGAATGTATTTAAAGCAGAACAAAAAAAAATTCAACATCAACCACAACTAAACACAACTTTCATAGGGAATATGAGTATATTTGTGACACATGAAATTTTGTCCAAATTCGGAATAATTACAGTGTTGCAACAATTTAAATAACGTACACTAAAAAAAAAAATGGGATTTGGCACGTATCAGCAGGCCATTCGATAGCCCGTTTCATATTGAAATGGGTATTGGAATACGGTTGGAATAGAACTTGATAGATGATGTCATGATCCCGATATTTTATTTGTAGCATATATGCTAGAACATAAAATCTTTATCTCATCTTTAATCAAATTATGTTTCCAATATAAGTGCAAGGTCCATTATTTTTTCATAAGAATTGTTTCTTTCATGATTTACTTATAGTGGATATGAACAAAGTAGAACTTAATAAAAAAAAGAAGAAATTAAAGCAACTTCCAATATGTCCAAAATATATTCAAATTATTTCTCGCATCTTTAAAACTCTGAGCAAAATTGCTCTACATTACACAATTCTAGATACAGTTAGATCCCGTTCTTTTCTTTGTGAAAAAATCCTTCACTGCTTGAACATATTAGCTCCTGCAAGAATTGAATCTTAATTATTAGTTGATCAAGTAGACCAATAAACATGCATGCGCCACATTACTTTCAACAAATTTCAGAATCATGGCTTTATTGATTGAATGTACATACAAATTCCATCCATAAATCACTAGTGTTCACCAATATAATAAAGAAAAAAAAGAAAAAAAAAA
>NW_011628042.1:321902-323770 GCF_000512975.1 Sesamum indicum
AACAAAGAATCTTCACAAATTCAATCCAATACAAAATTGAAAAATCTAGAAAGCCAATTTTGAATTTTTTTTTTTTTTGAAGAGTTTGTTTCAAAAATCAAAGCTGAAAACAAAAAAAATTATATTTACAGTTTGAAGATTGAGAGCTTACCAATTTTATGTTAGTACTTCTTAAAAATTTATATTCAAAATAAAAGATCTAATGAAATGAAGAAGAGTGGAGATCCCAAACATGTATATTGTTTAGTAAAAAAAAAAACCACAAAGAAAGCAAGAAAGAACGTAATATCTGCCATGCCTGTTGTACTCTCGGACATACTTGTTGGAATGATGGTGGTGGAGGGGAAGGCGGAGGTGGTGAAGGCGAAGGTGGAGGTGGTGGAGGGGAAGGCGGAGGTGGTGGAGTTGAAGGCGGAGGTGGTGCCAGAAAAAAGAAATCAAGTGGGTCCGGGAAGAGCATACCATTAACTCTCCAACAACCATAAAAGTTATCTCTCTCAATTATAGTTTCCATCTACAAGGTGAAATTAAATATATGTTAGATTTTGTAAAACACTATAAAATAGAATTGAAAGGTGAATGAAATTGAATCGTTGAATAAAGATCTACATTTCTCCCATTATTTGAGTTCTGCTCAATCTTCTCTTGTGTGCACAAATAATTCTTTGGAGTATGTGGGGGGGGAGGGGGGAGAGATACAGAGATGATATAAAATGGAGGATACAAAGACAAGAGGGTGAGTAAGCGATCGTTGGGTGATTTATTATGTATGTGAGTATGTGAGTGTGTGAGTGTGAGTGTATATGTGTAAATACGTAAAGAGTGATGATGAATGTATTTAAAGCAGAACAAAAAAAAATTCAACATCAACCACAACTAAACACAACTTTCATAGGGAATATGAGTATATTTGTGACACATGAAATTTTGTCCAAATTCGGAATAATTACAGTGTTGCAACAATTTAAATAACGTACACTAAAAAAAAAATGGGATTTGGCACGTATCAGCAGGCCATTCGAAAGCCCGTTTCATATTGAAATGGGTATTGGAATACGGTTGGAATAGAACTTGATAGATGATGTCATGATCCCGATATTTTATTTGTAGCATATATGCTAGAACATAAAATCTTTATCTTATCTTTAATCAAATTGTGTTTCCAATATAAGTGCAAGGTCCATTATTTTTTCATAAGAATTGTTTCTTTCATGATTTACTTATAGTGGATATGAACAAAGTAGAACTTAATAAAAAAAAGAAGAAATTAAAGCAACTTCCAATATGTCCAAAATATATTCAAATTATTTCTCGCATCTTTAAAACTCTGAGCAAAATTGCTCTACATTACACAATTCTAGATACAGTTAGATCCCGTTCTTTTCTTTGTGAAAAAATCCTTCACTGCTTGAACGTATTAGCTCCTGCAAGAATTGAATCTTAATTATTAGTTGATCAAGTAGACCAATAAACATGCATGCGCCACATTACTTTCAACAAATTTCAGAATCATGGCTTTATTGATTGAATTTACATACAAATTCCATCCATAAATCACTAGTGTTCACCAATATAATAAAGAAAAAAAAGAAAAAAAAAAGAGAGAGAGAACAAAGAATCTTCGCAAATTCAATCCAATACAAAATTGAAAAATCTAGAAAGCCAATTTTGAATTTTTTTTTTTTTTGAAGAGTTTGTTTCAAAAATCAAAGCTGAAAACAAAAAAAATTGTATTTACACTTTGAAGATTGACAGCTTACCAATTTTATGTTAGTACTTCTTAAAAATTTATATTCAAAATAAAAGATCTAATGAAATGAAGAAGAGTGGAGATCCCAAACATGTATATTTGTTTAGTAAAAAAAAAA
>NW_011628042.1:323936-325681 GCF_000512975.1 Sesamum indicum
GAAGAGCATACCATTAACTCTCCAACAACCATAAAAGTTCTCTCTCAATTATAGTTTCCATCTACAAGGTGAAATTAAATATATGTTAGATTTTGTAAAACACTATAAAATAGAATTGATAGGTGAATGAAATTGAATCGTTGAATAAAGATCTACATTTCTCCCATTATTTGAGTTCTGTTCAATCTTCTCTTGTGTGCACAAATAATTCTTTGGAGTATGTGGAGGGGAGGGGGGAGAGATACAGAGATGATATAAAATGGAGGATACAAAGACAAGAGGGTGGTAAGCGATCGTTGGGTGATTTATTATGTATGTGAGTATGTGAGTGTGTGAGTGTGAGTGTATATGTGTAAATACGTAAAGAGTGATGATGAATGTATTTAAAGCAGAATAAAAAAAAATTCAACATCAACCACAACTAAACACAACTTTCATAGGGAATATGAGTATATTTGTGACACATGAAATTTTGTCCAAATTCGGAATAATTACAGTGTTGCAACAATTTAAATAACGTACACTAAAAAAAAAACGGGATTTGGCACGTATCAGCAGGCCATTCGATAGCTCGTTTCATATTGAAATGGGTATTGGAATACGGTTGGAATAGAACTTGATAGATGATGTCATGATCCCGATATTTTATTTGTAGCATATATGCTAGAACATAAAATCTTTATCTTATCTTTAATCAAATTATGTTTCCAATATAAGTGCAAGGTCCATTATTTTTTCATAAGAATTGTTTCTTTCATGATTTACTTATAGTGGATATGAACAAAGTAGAACTTAATAAAAAAAAGAAGAAATTAAAGCAACTTCCAATATGTCCAAAATATATTCAAATTATTTCTCGCATCTTTAAAACTCTGAGCAAAATTGCTCTACATTACACAATTCTAGATACAGTTAGATCCCGTTCTTTTCTTTGTGAAAAAATCCTTCACTGCTTGAACGTATTAGCTCCTGCAAGAATTGAATCTTAATTATTAGTTGATCAAGTAGACCAATAAACATGCATGCGCCACATTACTTTCAACAAATTTCAGAATCATGGCTTTATTGATTGAATGTACATACAAATTCCATCCATAAATCACTAGTGTTCACCAATATAGTAAAGAAAAAAAAGAAAAAAAAAAAGAGAGAGACAACAAAGAATCTTCACAAATTCAATCCAATACAAAATTGAAAAATCTAGAAAGCCAATTTTGAATTTTTTTTTTTAAGAGTTTGTTTCAAAAATCAAAGCTGAAAACAAAAAAAATTGTATTTACACTTTGAAGATTGAGAGCTTACCAATTTTATGTTAGTACTTCTTAAAAATTTATATTCAAAATAAAAGATCTAATGAAATGAAGAAGAGTGGAGATCCCAAACATGTATATTTGTTTAGTAAAAAAAAAAACCACAAAGAAAGCAAGAAAGAACGTAATATCTGCCATGCCTGTTGTACTCTTGGACATACTTGTTGGAATGATGGTGGTGGAGGGGAAGGCGGAGGTGGTGAAGGCGAAGGTGGAGGTGGTGGAGGGGAAGGCGGAGGTGGTGGAGGTGAAGGCGGAGGTGGTGCCAGAAAAAAGAAATCAAGTGGGTCCGGGAAGTGCATACCATTAACTCTCCAACAACCATAAAAGTTATCTCTCAATTATAGTTTCCATCTACAAGGTGAAATTAAATATATGTTAGATTTTGTAAAACACTATAAAATAGAATTGAAAGGTGAATGAAGTTGAATCGTT
>NW_011628042.1:325796-328749 GCF_000512975.1 Sesamum indicum
TGGAGTATGTGGGGGGGAGGGGGGAGAGATACAGAGATGATATAAAATGGAGGATACAAAGACAAGAGGGTGAGTAAGCGATCGTTGGGTGATTTATTATGTATGTGAGTATGTGAGTGTGTGAGTGTGAATGTATATATGTAAATACGTAAAGAGTGATGATGAAGGTATTTAAAGCAGAACAAAAAAAAATTCAACATCAACCACAACTAAACACAACTTTCATAGGGAATATGAGTATATTTGTGACACATGAAATTTTGTCCAAATTCGGAATAATTACAGTGTTGCAACAATTTAAATAACGTACACTAAAAAAAAAACAGGATTTGGCACGTATCAGCAGGCCATTCGATAGCCCGTTTCATATTGAAATGGGTATTGGAATACGGTTGGAATAGAACTTGATAGATGATGTCATGATCTCGATATTTTATTTGTAGCATATATGCTAGAACATAAAATCTTTATCTTATCTTTAATCAAATTATGTTTCCAATATAAGTGCAAGGTCCATTATTTTTTCATAAGAATTGTTTCTTTCATGATTTACTTATAGTGGATATGAACAAAGTAGAACCTAATAAAAAAAAGAAGAAATTAAAGCAACTTCCAATATGTCCAAAATATATTCAAATTATTTCTCGCATCTTTAAAACTCTGAGCAAAATTGCTCTACATTACACAATTCTAGATACAATTAGATCCCGTTCTTTTCTTTGTGAAAAAATCCTTCACTGCTTGAACGTATTAGCTCCTGCAAGAATTGAATCTTAATTATTGGTTGATCAAGTAGACCAATAAACATGCATGCGCCACATTACTTTCAACAAATTTCAGAATCATGGCTTTATTGATTGAATGTACATACAAATTCCATCCATAAATCACTAGTGTTCACCAATATAGTAAAGAAAAAAAAGAAAAAAAAAAGAGAGAGAGAACAAAGAATCTTCACAAATTCAATCCAATACAAAATTGAAAAATCTAGAAAGCCAATTTTGAATTTTTTTTTTTAAGAGTTTGTTTCAAAAATCAAAGCTGAAAACAAAAAAAATTGTATTTACACTTTGAAGATTGAGAGCTTACCAATTTTATGTTAGTACTTCTTAAAAATTTATATTCAAAATAAAAGATCTAATGAAATGAAGAAGAGTGGAGATCCCAAACATGTATATTTGTTTAGTAAAAAAAAAACCACAAAGAAAGCAAGAAAGAACGTAATATCTGCCATGCCTGTTGTACTCTTGGACATACTTGTTGGAATGATGGTGGTGGAGGGGAAGGCGGAGGTGGTGAAGGCGAAGGTGGAGGTGGTGGAGGGGATGGCGGAGCTGGTGGAGGTGAAGGCGGAGGTGGTGCCAGAAAAAAGAAATCAAGTGGGTCCGGGAAGAGCATACCATTAACTCTCCAACAACCATAAAAGTTATCTCTCAATTATAGTTTCCATCTACAAGGTGAAATTAAATATATGTTAGATTTTGTAAAAAACACTAAAAAATAGATGAAAGGTGAATGAAATTGAATCGTTGAATAAAGATCTACATTTCTCCCATTATTTGAGTTCTGTTCAATCTTCTCTTGTGTACACAAATAATTCTTTGGAGTATGTGGGGGGGAGGGGGGAGAGATACAGAGATGATATAAAATGGAGGATACAAAGACAAGAGGGTGAGTAAGCGATCGTTGGGTGATTTATTATGTATGTGAGTATGTGAGTGTGTGAGTGTGAGTGTATATGTGTAAATACATAAAGAGTGATGATGAATGTATTTAAAGCAGAACAAAAAAAAATTCAACATCAACCACAACTAAACACAACTTTCATAGGGAATATGAGTATATTTGTGACACATGAAATTTTGTCCAAAGTCGGAATAATTACAGTGTTGCAACAATTTAAATAACGTACACTAAAAAAAAAACGGGATTTGGCACGTATCAGCAGGCCATTCGATAGCCCGTTTCATGTTGAAATGGGTATTGGAATACGGTTGGAATAGAACTTGATAGATGATGTCATGATCCCGATATTTTATTTGTAGCATATATGCTAGAACATAAAATCTTTATCTTATCTTTAATCAAATTATGTTTCCAATATAAGTGCAAGGTCCATTATTTTTTCATAAGAATTGTTTCTTTCATGATTTACTTATAGTGGATATGAACAAAGTAGAACTTAATAAAAAAAAGAAGAAATTAAAGCAACTTCCAATATGTCCAAAATATATTCAAATTATTTCTCGCATCTTTAAAACTCTGAGTAAAATTGCTCTACATTACACAATTCTAGATACAGTTAGATCCCGTTCTTTTCTTTGTGAAAAAATCCTTCACTGCTTGAACGTATTAGCTCCTGCAAGAATTGAATCTTAATTATTAGTTGATCAAGTAGACCAATAAACATGCATGCGCCACATTACTTTCAACAAATTTCAGAATCATGGCTTTATTGATTGAATGTACATACAAATTCCATCCATAAATCACTAGTGTTCACCAATATAGTAAAGAAAAAAAAGAAAAAAAAAAAGAGAGAGACAACAAAGAATCTTCACAAATTCAATCCAATACAAAATTGAAAAATCTAGAAAGCCAATTTTGAATTTTTTTTTTTTTGAAGAGTTTGTTTCAAAAATCAAAGCTGAAAACAAAAAAAATTGTATTTACACTTTGAAGATTGAGAGCTTACCAATTTTATGTTAGTACTTCTTAAAAATTTATATTCAAAATAAAAGATCTAATGAAATGAAGAAGAGTGGAGATCCCAAACATGTATATTTGTTTAGTAAAAAAAAAAGCCACAAAGAAAGCAAGAAAGAACGTAATATCTGCCATGCCTGTTGTACTCTTGGACATACTTGTTGGAATGATGGTGGTGGAGGGGAAGGCGGAGGTGGTGGAGGTGAAGGCGGAGGTGGTGCCAGAAAAAAGAAATCAAGTGGGTCCG